>NW_019214536.1:0-117819 GCF_002532875.2 Varroa jacobsoni
ACTTCAGTTTCAATTAGTCACGGGATTTCACGGTATCGTGGTACGTCAGCACGCCTCACACAGTCACTGCCATTGGCATTTGGACAAACGAAAACCCTGGGCTTGTTCGTTGTTGTTGTTGTTCACTAGCTGACTACTGGTGCTCTGGCTAAATACCAGGGACGTTGGTGTCGCCCCGTGCTAGCATCAATTTGGAATCAATCCAATGTTATCAATTGCAATCTATCCATTGTTATTGCTGCTGCTGCTGCTGCTGTTTTTGTTAGAAATTGTTTGACTTGCCATGCTGTGTTAGCTAGGTTACTGTGCATTAAAAGTACCTATCCAGACATTTCTATTGTGATTTGTCTTCTTGTTCATTTCGTATAATCTGTGCCTCTCTTCGTTATCGGGTCTGTAGTATATTCCTGCCGAAGCTTCACTGGTGCCACTCGTGCCAGGTGCGATCCTCACGGAAAACCCACGCATAACCTTAGTTTGTCATCAGCGAAAAAAGAGTTAATGCCGAGCCGCTGGCCTACAACGGCAATAGTTCAGCCCGTCTCGCGCCTGCTTTCGTTCGAATGAAGTCGAAAGCCGTACGTCTTTTTTCAGTGTATTTGGCGAACGGTCCAATTGGAACAATATTATTTGGTTATCGTAAGGCTATCTAGCGTTGAGCCAGCTGAATGATACCCACAAGTGGCAAATCACGCAACGTACAAACGAATCGAATAGGTCGACCTGCTAGATAGATAAGCGGCGGCAAAAAATAGGACCGAACAGACTCAGGCAAAATGGGGGTGTGTTCTTCTGTCAGTTACTATTATTGTTATTATTACTATTTTCGTTGTTATGGCATTATTAGTTCACACGAACCAGGTGGCCACAGCCAGTTCACCGTGGAGGCCAGTTGGTAAGCCATTCGGTCAGCAAAACGAATAGCGGTACGACGTAGCCTCATATGGCTACAATGGATATAAATTACTGACGCTAGTCATTGGCCAACCAGCAATCAGACATCCTTAAATGAAGTATTTAAGTTAACGCTTAGCACGAGGGCTCTGCTATATCCTTATACTTCTTTGCTGTAGCAGGTAGGTAAAGGAGAGGGAAGACAAAAAACAAAGAGGACAGTAAAAACGAAAAAAAAAAAAAAAAAAAAAACAACAACAAACAAACAAACGTAGTATGCAAAATAAGTCCTCAAAGTTGCCCTCCATGCTAAAACTAGAAAGAGACAAGAATCAAACGCACACTATCGAAAGGCGCTGCCTCGGTAGCCTATCAACGATCAGCCTCTATCTTCTACGTCTGATCTGAGTCTTGGCCTGATCCGCTGGCTAACGCTAGATGTTCTTCACTAGTATTTGAGCGAACGGGACGTTGAATACTCATGGTTCAAAAATGAACAGAAGAAAAAATGCGTCCATTCGTACAGCTCTTTCTTGTGTGATATGTATGTAATAGGTATTCGCGCATTGGCGGGGGGCATTTCGCTTGAATTTTTTTGTCCGAACCAAGTGATGGAACGTCGAAAATGTTAATGAATCATACTCGTGTTCCAAAGGTATACAGGCGCATTGCTAATGTATCACTTTACGACAACTGTGCAATTTGTTTGTTTGTTTGTTTGTTTGTTTGTTTTCGGTCCTCTCGAAGCAGCTGGAATATATTACAGTGGGACATAAAACGGTTGCCATTTGATTTTTATAGACCGATTTCGTGAGTCGTTGGTTGTGAGTGCTACCGTCGTAGCAATATATCCATGACCGCCATTCAGCTTTATGCAAAACAGGCTTCTATTGCATTTAGTACCGTAGTGGCTAGAGGAGATTATCCATCTACAACTGCCAAAAAAAAAAAAAATTATCGAAACGTTATCTTTTGTTTGACATATGATATGGAATACGCGAACAGATGCGGCTGATCGCTATTTCAATTTAAAATTTATATTTACTGTATCGTAACAAAATCTCGTGAGTACATGTTTTTTTTTGAACGGTACTCATGGGATGTATTGTAATAATGAAAAGTAAAATGTCTGTTAAAATAAATAAACGAATTATCTTCGGATCGGAGCTTGCTGACACTCCTTGAGCTCTTTGTTTTACTCGATATACAGCTTATCAATCAATCTTCAATATGGAATGTACATGAAAAGTGATGGCTGCACATGCGCACTGACCACGTGTGTGCCATTTTACCGAGCTTCTGCAACAACTCAGTGCCGCAAATTTATAAACACGAACAACTTACAAAAAGACATCTATCGTTGAATGTGTATATCTATATTCATTTTGTTGCATCAGCTTCTGTACGAAAATAACCCAAAGTCTAGCTCAATGAACTGAGAAGAGCATTATGACGTAACTGTATCAGAAAAACGGATTTTGCTGCCCGCCCTGCTTGGGGGGTAGTTTTGTCCCACGACTCAAAAAGTAGCCTCCTACCTGTTACGATGGCGGATCATTAGAAATAATAGCGACATACTGAATCGGGAAGAGGATCTTTCCGCTATCAATATTTTACAAAGTGGTTGGTTGACGCTCTGTTTATGGAACATGAATTTCGAGTAGATCAGCGGCAAGAAGTCGATACCTATTCGTTTCGCGCACGGGGCTACATACTTATCGGAATAGAGATTTTTGAGATAATAATAAATGATTTTCATAATTGGTCGTGAAAAAGTTTACGAGGAGCAGACAAACAACATTAGTCTAATTTGGTAAATAGATATTTGCTTTTGTAGTGCAGATTGTAAAGACCAGTCATAATATCACACTACTTCCACTATTCATAATAATAACTATAATTTCTCAGTGAGCATTCGTTTTTCTAGTTTATGTCTGATTAAAGTTTGCCTGTCATGGCTAAGATAGTCGTTCGTCTAACATCTTACGTTAAACAATGATTACGTATGTATCAGCGTCTTGCTAAGGTGTGTACAAGTCCATATGTTGCGTGGTCTATTGCCCAACTCAAGGTTACGGCCGTAAAAATTATCAGTACACTGCGGTCGGTAGGTGCCGCCTACCCAGGCTATAATTTTCACTCCGTCTCTATAAACGCACCTTTCGTAGTACATTGCATGTGTATATGGCATAGTGTAACTTTGATGACTCTGTTGATCATTGATGGCAACCAGTGTTAGGAAGCTATCGACGTCTTTCAGCGTTCGCCTACTCTAAGCTTGCAACAGCACCGGGGCTGAGTAACATGACGGTCATCAACTTCTCGCATCATCGTAATGTATATTGTGCCGTCTGATATGGACCCGAGAGTTTGAGACCCCTAGGTGGCGATCTTCCACCCCGATGCTCCCTCCCACAGTTTTTCCTATCCGGGTGTTACTGTCACCTCTGGGCCACAAATTGAAAATCGCAGATATCGTCAGGTCGCACAGCGGCTGCGTGAACAGCATTACGAAGTGAACGTATTATCAACAGTAAATTTTCAATCAATCGATCATGATATTTCACCTCAATCGCAGCACGACTGCGGTATCGTGCAACAAAATCAATCACTAAATGATACCATCAGCGTCGTCGACAACGACAGCAGAATAAAACAATATTACAGGTAAACAAATAGCAGAAAGCGGACAGGGGCGCCGAAAACTGTAATTATGATACTTAAAGAACTTGAAGTCGAATGTATGGAACGTCTTTGTAGTTACGTGTAGCATTTTATCACATTATAAAGAATAGTAATAATATCATGAATAGTTAACAAAATAATAATATTACTAGTAGAAGAACTTACATCTAGAGCCCTGAGATGATACTACTTTTTTGCCTTCCTAAATTCCCACGTGGGAAGTTTTTAGTTGGATGCTATGTATGCAACGTCATGTATATTATTTACCACTCAAGTTACCTCAATCTGTGTTGATAAACAAGCGATTTTATTAACAATTAAAATGGAAGAGAGTAAGAGTTGCGTTGACTCATAGTATCACTTGAAGATCTTGTACGGTGCAGTGTCGCAGCGTTAAATGTATTACATACAATAGTTTTTTTCTCCCAAAACAATAGTTATGCACAACTATTTGTTCAACGATAAATGAGTGTTTGTTCAAGAGCGTTCATTGGCGTTTCCGAATTCTTTATCGCGTACCACCCATAATGTGACTCTTATCTCTATGGCCGATTTTCCCTCGACTTTCAACCTGAGCCTTACGCTTTTCTACATGCTACGCGGCGACGAGAAAATTCGGCAAAAGCATCCACCCACATATAACAGAACGTTTGCAACCTAGGAAGTAAATGAGCGAACAACAATGACAATATTAACAGTTTATACATCACCCAATAACGTCGCATAGGAACATCGCTTCGCAGGCCATAACTTATTCTTTCCAATGCGAGTACTCCTTCCAGTCACTCTATGGAAATTGAACGAATTACACCTATATTCCTTATATATATTGGCACACGTGGCCGGCGGATATATGCGAGGCATCTGCGTTTATCAACAGTGAGTCTTCTACTTTTCCGCATAAAGGGTTCCGCAAAAGGGAGAGCTTTATTATCTTGTTTGGACTTTGTACAAGTTTTAATGTAGCGTAATAAACATATAGAAGTAGACGAGCGTAATGGAGAATAGGGTAGAAAAAAGGAAAAGCTGCTACTGGAGCTCACAGTATAATCGAGATTTGGGCTTTTGCAGAAGGGCTCGGTGAGCTGTCGTCCGATAGGGCTCCTTTTTTTGTGCTGCATAGTCGTGACTTCTGTGTATACGCCGTTCTATGATGTTGTTTTATAAATATGACAACATACTCACGCTTGACAGCTAACGTTTTCGCCAAGCGTCAACAACGTAGAGTTGTTGACGCTCGGCGATTGGGGAGCTCGGCGGCAAAAAACGAGTAGCGTGTCTACCAACAAAAATTGTCGCATTCGTACTACCACAACAGGCCAACGAGCAGTTTTAGTGAAAAAAAGATACGTATTTACCCTGCGTTTATAATGCGGTTTTTTAAAGGTACGTTAAGTGTTGCTGGCTACGATGTTTTGGGTGTTTCAAAGAAGTCAACCGCAGCAAAGTTCGTAGCGAACGCGTATCCGTTTGAGTTGTATGGTGCTGAATAAGCTCCAGCTTGGGGGAAGCTTGGGGAAATAAAGTCATCTATAATTGCGGCTTGCACTAGAACATAAAATACAATTATTTCAAAGAAAATGGCGTTGTACGTTACAGCATACAACGTGAACATAAATCGAGGAAGCCCACATAAGAAGCCATCGGACCATGGAGTGTCCGAGACTAGAACAGCTAAGCAAGATGTATTCGACTATGTAAACTGATGCCAGACCTCCAGGATCGCATCCCAGCCCGCAGTATAAGATCACACAGAAGATCGACACCATGTAGCCTGTTATGGATGCTACTCCACACCTGCTCCAAATAACACATGTTTCGCTGGTTTTCCATCTTGAATATTGAATCTTAAGGGTATTGAATTATTATATTGTAAAGGAAATGTATTTTTGAGTTTGAGGTTGCAACCATATATCAGTAATATTGTAAGTAGCTTTCGGCTAACATAATGCTCTTGTACATAGATCAACGAAAATGTATTTGTATACTTATTATTTTACGGTAAATAATGATGGGATGCTTTACTGGGGACAACTATGTCCGTAACCGCGACGTCTTCAATCTGATATGATGCCTGTAGTTTGCTCTGTTTGCGCGTTCTTCCTTACGTATCTAACGAATAAAGATAACGAATACACTTCGGCCCTATTTCTGCTTTTTGGTTTTTTGTCTAGATGGGTTCTGACCTCTATAAATCCCCCTGACGTAGTCGCATGTCGCTAGCATCATTTGCAGACAACGCGCGTAGCGAGACATTGTCTAGGGGACGAAAGATGTGGTATTTCACGATGGCCGCATGTCATCGTTTTCTCCTGCTGATGCGTAAATCGCAACGACTCTCCTCCTCGCAGACTCGCCATTTTAACTAATAGCATATGGCGATGATCTGCTTTAATGCAGTCCGCCACCAAAATGAGCTCGCCATTTGCATAAGCGTCATCTTTCAGAGATTTTTTTCGAGATAAAGCGCCGCCTAAGGTTTGCGCCAGTTTTTCTAAACAACTAACCAGCTGACTTTCTGGAAATAGTATACAATTTGTCGCGTGAACAATAGATATGCCGGTTTTTGTGGTTTATAATGTGTCATCGAGGAATTCATTTATAGACTTGTTATCCCGTTGCGTTATGTTTTTTGACGTACCGGTGTTCTTTCTGCAAACCCATCTGTATTCTCAGAGCAGCAACGTCCTACCTGTGTAAAATGAAAAAATCTTTGTTAAGCAAAGATAAGCATGCTTAAAACATGAGCTTAGCGATCTCCACTATGGATCATCACCTCACTGGCAGTGTAAAATACCGCTGTAACTACTGAAGGCAAAGCCGACATTTACCGCTAGCCAATTCTCTCTGTATCATTCAATACTTCAACAGTTACGTTGCGACGAACATTGACGGGCTATACGTTGAGACGGACATACCCTTAACCACTATGCTAAGTACTAAAAGCAAGCCTATTTCTGTTATAGTTCCGTCACAGTGGAAAGCCATGCTCCGTTTTTGCAATCAGAGCTATTAGCCAGTCTTTCTTTTTATCAGTCCGACATTTAATTCTGCTGAAATTTTCTGTATATAGCGTATTTGAGCATCGCTTTAGCAAGCTCAGACCTATTGGTGTCGTTTAACGCGCGCGTACTATCAGACAACTGTTTCGGACGAAGAAAGGGACAGTTTGAAAATAGGCAGTGGCTCCTTTAGACCTTCAGAAGCTGCGATCGTGGTTAATGTAGGTTATATAACAAGTGTTACCAAAATGTTTGTTTCTATTCAGATGCCAGCCCATATATAAGGCATAAGAAAAAATCCCGGTTTAGGCGTGTAGACATGTGCATATATACGTATAGAGGGCATGACCTAAAATCATCAAATCAAAATCAGCGAGTATCAAATCAAAATCAGCAGTAACAGTCAGTCATCATCTAGCCAATATGTTGGCTCATCTTAAACTCATGTGCAAGTTGGCATACGTCTATTGTGTAATCTATAGTTAACTGTTAAGTTTACGCAGAGCCCTGAAGTGATTGTGTTTGCAGGCACGAACGAATGGCGCGATAATGCTACTGCACATAGACCTTTGCCAATGGCCATGACGGTATCTATGTTACAGCCTCCGTAAATTTCTACTCCTATAAGACACGATTGAGATATTGCAGTATCTAATGTCAGCATAACGGCGAAACAGAATTACTGTAAAAACATATTCAAAATTGACTATTTTATTCCTATAAAATATAGATTATGGAAATATACGAGCGTATAGCAAAATATTATCTAAGTATTCGCATACAAGGTATAATTAATTCAAATGTATATTTCTGGTAGTTTTTAATAGTGATTCATTTTCCTAAATAGTTGCACATATTCGATAAGTAAGTAAGTGTTTAAAGCTGTACAGATACGTTTTTTTACGAATATTCAACACATTTTTCCGTTGTTGTTAGCGGGAAAACTCTCAAATGCGTGCTGAAGATAATGCATGACCAAGCGATTCTTCTCAGGTCATGATTACGTAATAATAGAAGAAGCCTATCAAGTCGATACATGAAGAGCGTCTGCCAACGTAATTATCATATATGTATGAGAGAGTGCACTTATAGAGCGTTCCCATACTGTCTGGTATCCACCTGGCGAGCGGTTTGCTATCTGGCTAGGTGTAAGAAACAAACGGTCTTTTCTTTCGACCCGTTCGTAGGTATCGAAACCGCAGATTTTACTCTGTAATGCACGCTCCTGCTGACGATAAGTTAGAATTCTCGCATTTTTTTAGACGGCGATTCTTCAGTTGCCTTCCTGTTTCTTGCGCCCCGGAAACGTGTCGGGATGTACTAGCCAACCAAAGGGAAACCTAGCTAATTTTCCGCTTGTCGCATCTCCGACCGCTTAGTCACTCCGAAACTCACCGCTGCGAGACATGGTGGCTGTATAGAAGCGTCATGTAGTCAAAGAGTGTGATGATTTGCAAATGTTCTGTTTCTATTCGACATACTTTTTATAGAATACATATGGGTGGCTTCCGACGTGAGGTACACCTCTTTTACAAGAATATTGCTAGCTAGCTCGTTACATTAGACCATTATAATGCAGCCGTATAAATTCTCGTCTGTTCAATGCATTCCAGTTTACATAAATAATATCAATGGATGAAATTCGAAATATCCTGTCCCATCGATGTGTTTGTCTTTTTGACTCTGCGTGCTCGTGCGTGTCTACGCATGCACGTATGTGAGTGACCCTTTCAAGCATCTCTTACATATAATGTGTTTGTGCGCGATAACTAAACGTAAGAAAAATATACATGCACGGTATGCATTATCCGCGCATGGTTAACGTATTGAACAGAGCGGGGACGAGAACGAGCATCGCATCATATCACGCACGTAACACCTTAGTTATAGATGGAAGCATAACTATTTCGGTTTTTCTTTACCTCTCGGGCGCCCCCGTCTCCTTTTTCATCTAAGTCACTTCGTCTTTGCCGATACCTCTACGTACATATATTATGTCTTTCTGTTGACCAGCCCGTGAAACAGACGCTTTTCCCGACCCATCCTCTGTCGTCGAGTCTACCAAAGATCTTGCGCGCGTCAGCTTCGACATCGTTGGGGTGATGATCCGCAACGAAAAGCACGCATTACAAAAACGAGGAAAAACAGACCTAGAAGAAAGCAGCTCCTTAAGATAGTAATAGAGCTGATACAATCGTCTATCGTTGTTCTCGTTGCGTCCGTTTTCTGGTGCGTCTGTGCTGTGACAATTGTACGTGTCATGGTGCTTGAGCCGATGCTGGTGGCGAATCAGAAGCGGCCAGGACAGCGCGCGGCCGCAAGATTCCACAAACGCGCCAGATGGCGCTATCGCTGCTCCCAATGCTCGTAGTTACTGACTTTATTTTCGGTGCAAGATTCAAGCACACAACGACCGAATGTCGACTTGAACATACGCACATGTACATATATATATATATATATACATGCACATACAGAACGTCATCGAATCTATATCATCATATAATCAACAGTTGCCTCGTAACCCCGAAGAGTTGGTAGAACCGAAACTGTGCTCATATCACTGACAAAAATAAACGCAGCACCGTGAACAGTTCGTTCTTATCAAGACGAAGGAAAAGCGAAAAGAACCGTATCTTTAACAGAAAGGTCTATAAAAATGAAGAAGCGACAGCATCGCTTCGTATTTTTTACTGTTATCCATTTTTAGTCATTCAATTATATAACGTACAGTATTGCTATACTTCCTTGCTTGCCCAATGACATACATTAACATCGATCTATTTGAAGGTACGTCCCAAAAGCGGTACACGATCCTCCTCGTAGCAGTGGTTAGGTGATGGGACTCGAACCAGCGATTCATTAGATCGCAACGAAATATACCTGATACGTACATTTGTGCGAATCAAGAAAATACAAATAAAGAAAGCACATCGTAAGAGCGCTCGACTCGTAGAGCTGATTTCTCTCGGCTTATACAATCCTGTACAATAAGCTTACTCACCAGGGTATACGTTTAAATCCAGCAATACATAAGATGTTACAGAGTGAATATAGGCAGACAGGCGCATACAACTATGATATAATGTTGACTATAGGATAAAAAATATTATATAGCAGAATATAGATTATTTAATGCGTTTTGTAGTTATATGGCACTATATGTGCCTGGTAAACACTTGTAGCGGGCGGTTCGATCAAAGTTCATAGCTTGAGTTTGGAGATCGAGCAAATTTCTCATCAGAGAGATGAAAGATAATACGATATAATACGTCAAATATTATTCCGTCACGTACATATATTCCTGTCTACTTCACAGTATAGTTTCAATCATAGAAAACGTGGGCATTTGTCAAGCTAAGTCTACGACGAGGTCCCTAGCTAGTTCAGTTTCCAGCAGCAGACACTCACAACAAGATTGATTTAATTATCCATTACGATGAAAAAAAAAAGCAGAAAAAGTTCAAATCGTTTTGTGGATTTCCCTAGGCCTGAACATTTTTGGACCGGCAGGCTGCTCTCTTAAGCCTTAGGCTACAGGCTAAAAGGGGAAAGTGTTTGAAGGTGCGCACCACTTTGAGCTGAACGTTTTCCACTGTCTCGTTGTATATAACAGCCGAAAACTGAGAACAACTAGATCAATCGATAGACAACCAGTTGGCGTTAAAAATCAGTTTTGGCCGATGATAACTTCGCAAATTAATGAAAATCAACATTTCAGGAGTTTTCAAGGATACCATATATTACTAATCATATTTAGCACCTACAATGGGCACTGACCCTTCATTATTAAGCTCGCTCATTTACTATCAGGTCGGTATATTGAATTAATCGACCACCAAATACGTATTTGAACTACTTTCAATTAAAACATATCAGCTTAATGGCGGATAGCTACATTGCTTATGAGTATTATTATTACGCCTTCTATTAAATCCATCAATGATTCGAGTTCGCGAACTCCTTCCAATTTCTAGTCCTTCGTGTTAAACAACTTCACAGAATGCTGCGTGCGACGAAAGGTCCAGTTGTTCATTGACGACCGCGACATATGTCAATGAAAGGGAGGCTACATCCCAGTATAAAGAGAAAACACGTGTGAGGTTAGAGTGGCTTCGTTCTGTATTGACAAACAGTAAAAAGCAACAACACCTGAAAGTCATCACCTACTGAGGTCGTTCGACCGCAGCTTGTGGTCGAACAACTGGTGCGATGACAATTATTGCAGTAATAATAACTTTAGTGTATACTACACATGCGCATCACGGTACTGTGATAGTGCTGCCACCAGCTGTATTGACGCATCATTCTCGATAGATTTCTATTTTATTCTGCATTTTGATGACCAAAACACAGCTAAAACCCCCCCTTCTTAGACCACGCTATTCGGCCACGAACCTTGAATGCTGCTGCTTAAATGGTAGCCGAGACAAGCAAATGGCCGGACGGCTGTCATTTCGCTGGTAGGTAAAAGTACCAGAAGTGGTCATACCGTCAATAGAAATTAACAACAACCGGATGGATGAAAACAGACAATGCAGAGTACTATTACAGGTCCGTACGCAGAGATACGCGCACACATGAACACATCGAGCCTATTACTACGGTAGTACTACAGTTTCTATCAATGCTGTTACTGATATGATTCGTATGACTGAAGCCGTAACTGCCAACAAGAGTCAGTGACATCAACTTGATTGCCATGACCAACAACAACAACAACAACAATACGTCTTCTGGTAACAACAGCAGCAGATACAACAGGGTTTGATTGATCCGTGGTAGCAGTTGTCCCAAAAGTGACAAAAACAGAAGTAACGACGAGTTTCGGTAACATAATGGCGACCGCGAAAATCGAAGGAATTGATGAAAGCAATGCGTTGCCAAGTGCTGCAATTTCAATCATTGTCATCAACAATTCCATCAGACAAAATAACATTAGCATACGACCATACTAATCGGCGATATTTTGATTTTTAATGTGTAGACTTGAATCATCACCAGACCAAATCTAGTAATCAATATAAGTATGTCTAGTGCATGTTAAGCTGGCGTCATTTGTAAGAACCATAATGCTTTCACTATCTAGCGGGTAGCTACCTTCAGTATATACACAACCCCCACCAAACCTAAGCCCATTCCTCAGTGGCACAGCCTTTCAAACTGCCATTTCCCGTCTTTCAAGCTTGCAAAAGACAATTAAATATGAGGTTACACAATTATTCTCGTGTGTTTTTCAAGAGGCAAATTTAACGCGGTAACCCCCTGTTTCCAGAAGCTGCAGTGTTTGTTTTATTGACATTCTATCCTCCCGCCAATCTGCGCGTGTGCTATGTATAAACGACGAGAAAAAATATAAGGACATACCTACTATAAAACATCGTTTTGATTAAATCGTTACTATGTAAACCTAGATTTACTAATTACCACGATGGTGCGGCAAAAATCACTGGCGAATTTTCCTCCATAGGCGAAAATGCATTGGAAACCCTGTTCTATCGAGTAGCTGCGGCTTACAGGCGGTAGTATCGAATAAGGAAACCCCCGGGCAAAGCATCTCCGGCTATTGTCGACGAGCGTCTTGTCAATAGTGAAAAACGACACACGGGATATTCATACAGCAGGAAAAAACACAGGACAATTGCAATAACACTCAATAGGCGCCATAGCAACGACCAGAAGAGTTCGACTCGATGTTGTCCAACATGTCGATACTGAAATCATGTTCGATTTGAAATTAGTGATATCTTAAGTTGAATGCCTTTCATTGATCTACACTCTTAACTCTGCGGACAGCGTATGCGGCACCACAGCAAGCTGACCGGCAACAAGCTCGTTATGTTACAGCTAAAAATCGACTTAGGCTAGTATTGCCTACATGCAGTGCAGATAAATCTCATCTGATGTTACTTAAAAATAACCTCATTAGTATAGACGATGTGTATGGGTTATGAAAAAGTGTTCTGTATTGCCATTCAGACGAGTCACCCCAGCACGAGACTAGCTGAATCTACGCCTGACTTCACGTCCGGACCACTTCATACGTCCCTGAATGCAGTGGGCAAACACCAATGTATGACAACGCTGGAAGTGTAGCAATAAATTACCTATTATAAACGCACCTGAGTCTGATAGTTGCAATGTATAGGCATTATTTTCGACCTTTTTCCTTGGGCACTTTGACAGCATTCAGGTTAAACTATACTCTTTACAGTAGATTGATAAACTACCGTGGTTAAGCACATACCATACAATGGCGTTACTGTTATCTGGTACGTGGACAATCAGTAATTCCCGATGACGACACTGTATTCTTATCTGGCCATAACAAGCTTTGGCGAGTGGCAGGATTATTTCTGGATATTAAATACACTCAACAATGCAATATCTTTCTCCTAGCATAGAAGCAAGCCAACCCTTAACTGATTTTCTCGATACTTCTGATTGTCAGATTGTCACCTGCTCTGAAGCTGCTCCTGACAAACTTGAACGAAGCGCCGTGTCGAATGCTATGGGGGGCATTTATTGACCCGTTGCTGAATCGGACGGAAGGGGTGTTAATAGTTGAACTTACTTTTACGGCTTTTTATTTCGGTGTTCGTTTGTCATAGTCGGCATAGAAGTGAGCAAGTTAACTGGAGCCTCGCAGATGGTGTGACGACATGCAATGACTTCAATAAAAAAAATAATCATCGATAACATAAATCGAGCTTAAAATCTGTTTCAATAAAGATATGACTATATTAGCTGAGAGTTAAAATAGATCTTGAAAGATCTGGCCTTCCAGGCTTTTAGCAGACGCGCAGCTTGCAGTCGATTCGAAAGGCTCGTTCTTGAAACGAGTGTTTTACTGTTGATTTGACTGCTAAACTGCTTCAAAAACGGGTGCGTATCCAGGGCCAAGGCGTGCAGATTGTTAACGAGTGGGTTGAAAATACCTATTAAAGCAAAAAATCACAAGTTCCAACAAGGAAAACTTCAAACTACCGCATCGCACTGCTACGATGCATAAAGTAGTTTCAAACGGGGCTAATTATGATATATATGACCACCGGCGATCGTTGTTTAATAATTTAATGTGGAGCTGCGACGAAATGATGAGACGATAATGAGCAATATTTAGCTATCCGGCAATGGTGCTTACTGTTATTACGGCTATTGCGATTAGGGTTGCTAATTATTATCTTTCATAGTAAACCTGATTCACCCGACAGTGTCTCGCTCTCTTTAAACACCCCCTCAGCTCCCGCGGCGATGTATCGACGCCCTAAATAAAGCACTTCATCTTCCAAAATTCTCACTGGCACCATTTACCTTAAAGATGGCCAGATCAATACAAATCCTTTCCGAATACATCTTTTTCACCTTCAATCACTGGCCGGTTGCTGACTAGTACTTCACAATCGTACGGGCAACGCCTCGAGGCGAAGGCGGGCCTACATAGTTACGATGCGAAATTGAATCTTACAAACTGAAAAACTACATACATACATACATACATACATACATACATACATACATACATCAGTGTCTATACAGACTCATACAGTTTTCGATCAACGCCACGCACTGCAATATGAAATTACCTACGAGAAACAATGAGCTAATTGATTGAGCAGATATAGGAGGAAAAAGGTAAGTGGGTGCATCGAGCAGAAATGCAAGAGACCGCAAATTTCAAATATATCAATGCTATATTGATCTAGAGTGATAATGATCGGAAGATAATTGATTTTTTGCATCTACTGATTTGAATCGGGGCAATAATTAGTGAAGCAGACTGGCGGAAATGCGTCGAAAGACTAAGCTCGCTGAGATACAGTGAGGTTCAGCCACCTCGCCACGCCCTGTTCAGAAAAGACATCAGCCATACTGCATCACACTACAGCAGTGACGACGATGAGAAGCTATAAACGTTTATGTACGATATGTGCTTCACTGCAAGCATGCAAGTACATCGTGCGTATAATTGAATTAGGCTCAATGATAAAAATGGCGCATTTCTGGTCATGATGAGCAAAAGCGATAAAAGTTCATGACCGGACCAATCGGCAATGCTCTCGCATTAGCACCGAATTACATGGAAACTGACTGATGTTATTAGAAAGAATCAAAAATCGCTAACAATGTATTTAATAGGATTTTCGAGCCGATGTGACCGTGTAGACACAGCCAAGAAGGCGTAGGCAAAAGTTAGCCAACGATCAGTTTAGGCTTAATCACACGGTCGAACAGCTACTGTGTTTTTATGTACATCACATATGAATGAATAAAAGCTGACTTTAATAAAGTAAACAAAAATAAATACGCTCGATAAAAAGAGACGACGACATAGAGGTTTTCTAATTAATACATTGCAGCTTTTGCCCGAGCATCTACAGAAAAGATCGATGGACTAAGGGCGATCAGGTTTCGCCTAAAAAACTTAACGAAGATAAACGCCGTTCATAGAGATATCTGTAAAATTCTATATATACCATGTACGTCTAAGAATACAAACGTAGTTTCTGTTAGGTGTCGCGATGAGGGAATAGAAACTCTATCATACTTTCACCTTAACCTGAAGCAACTTGAAGTTTCAATGTGAACTTGACCTCCTTCTACTATCACCGACGTCATGGTTACCGCCCTCGAAACGCTAAATTAAAATTACTGCGTACGTGTGTTAGGGTAATTGCGGGATCCTTTCACATGATCTTAGCGTAACAGCTGCAATATACGAGAAACGATTGCCTAACCGGCCAAATTATCTGATCAAGATACGCATGATCTTCCATGAATTTTCGCCTTCTTTCCTATATGTTCTGCTGCTAATAGTTAACCACTACCAATAGAGTCATTCGGTCCCCAATGCTCCATAGGACAACGACTCATCGTTCGCTTCAAGACGCTATAAATACCAGAAAATTCTACTCAGTCTTCTATCTCTTCCATAGCAAGATGCGTTCGACATCAGAACTTTACTGCACGCGTATAACTTACATGTCCGCTATGAACATATCTCTATTATGTCGATGTATATTTATCTAACATGTCCGCGCACTATTAAAATTATCTCGCCAAAGACACAGTCTACGTTAATACAGAAGGTTCTAGTTATTACTATTAGTACTGCTATTAATTTGGGCATCAGCCTTGACGCAATGCAGCGCGGTAGTATTCATTGTTTGGCATGAATACATCTTTTGGTATATCTAGCTTTTTCTTTGGTCATACCGTATGCGTTTTTATGTATACGTCTAGTAGCTGAGTGGTAACTAGTAATAGTTCCATGATCTTCCCCGATCAGTGGGTTTTAATTGTTTTTTGGCCGATGTACAACAACCATTGTTCTCGAAGAGGGTCCACCATGTCAGAGACGATATTTTTCGATCATTGCAGTGTCCTCGTATCTTTGCTGTGCCCCAGAGAAAATCTGTTATGTAGCATGTTTCTGTTCCGATGAGATGTTTCATCGTCTTATGGCTTTCATGGCTCTAAATAGGGTATTCCCGGCACATATTAATTACCTGTTGTTATTAATGTTGGCCTTCAAGATATCGTGCACTGTGCTTCATGAAAATAAATCAAAGCCCAACAAACAGATTAGAAAAGCACACAGTGGAATCTTATCATTGTTTTGAATGGATTATACACACGCGGGGAACTAAACCCATCTACTTGATTCTATATACATGGTAATATAAGTAAGAGATATCGAAAAAAATGTTGTATTTTTATTCAGCTGCTTAGTTGATATGAGATAACAGTTCGAGTTGACTCACGACGAATATGGCTATTGTAAACCGAGGTATCAAAGTTTCCCACAATAACCTCACTCAATAAGAATCTGAAGTAACTTTTCCACTGAACGGTTATTATTATTGAATGGTAGAAGGGACTTCTCAGCTTAACTGATTACGAGGATCCAATAGCAGCAAGAATCATCTATCCTGGATGACGATTGTAGTACGCTTCCGAAGTACAAATACATTATATGAAATTTTTATTCGTCCTTTGGGTATTTACGAAGCCCCTCGCTAACCGCTCGGCACATTGTACAGTTCTTCGTAAGTACAGGCTACAACTTAACTTTCTTCCCTTGACTGATCGGCAGCAATATTATTAAATCTTCATCTTCAGAACATGATCAATTAGTGAAGTAGTAATTATGAATATGATCAACTGCAAACTGGCCAAACGTTATGACCGCTAGCAGTATTTATGCAGTATAATGGTCATTACTTCGTCTAGCGACTATTCAGTTTGGCCAAACTGAGCTGACCCAACCCAATACAATAATTAATATTTCTAGGCAATAACGGTATATGCATCATTTAGATGTCAAGACGTCTATAAAATACATTCTGTGATTTGTCTTTTAAGAGACTGGGGGTAGCTCATGATCAGTGTACACCCTATCGTTTGATAGTACACAATATAAAGTGTTTACAATATTTTACCGCAGGAAGTTGCACGTTTCATTTGTTGATCACACTCTTTCGATTGGTGATGATGTACGGTCGCGTCAAGTGGTGGGCGAAATCGAGGTAATCTCGTTTTGGTGGTTTCACCGGCCAACGAAGAAGTCATACTGTCCTCGGAGTTCGCTTCGCAACAGCTACGTAACGGACGCATTCTCGGAAACCAACGTACTCTTTTGCTCCCAGCAAACACTTAGCCCCCGTTCAAAAATTAGATACCAACACAGTCACTATCTGAATGTCAGGTTCTGCTGCACGGAACGACTTAGTCGATCAAACGAAGCGTCTCGAAAACCATGTAGATACGCACAATACTTGTTAGAGGAGTAAGCACATCGAAATGAAGTCGCCCTAAGGGAAACAGTTGAGGAGATTCACTCATGTCCGAATGACAGATCGCAGCACAACAATTAACGTGACAAACTTTAGAAAATAAGTAGCGTAGCAAACGGCACCGGAGCGTCGTGAACTTACTTCTAGAAAAAGAAAAAACTGAAAGGCTTTGCATTGACAGGAGCACCCGTTGTAGTCCTGCGTACAACTGGTGCCGTTGATGATGGCCGCAGTTGTGGTGTATGCGCGCGTCCCAGGGATGCGTACCATCATCCAGCCAGTCACAGGGTCCGTGCGCGCATTGTCCATTCGGTAGCGCAGTGAAGTGAGCTGAAATCGTTCAGCTACATGATGATCATCGCGACGGGATTTGTGGGCCGCTGCCGTTGCAGTTGCTAAGACAATTACCGTAGAATCGGACGTCGAGTGAAAGCCGTTTGTTAGAGCTCGACTCAATTTCGTGACGTTGATTCGCCGTCCGTTGGTGCTACTGCTGCCGATATTGCCATCACCGTGGCTACTTCTTAGTGGTCCGTGTTGCTTTTCGGTGCCTGGCAACAATGATAAAAGCAATGAGCAAAGATAGACCAAACGCCAAACACGTTACGCTGTTGAAAAAGTAACGTTCAGCGATTGTACTTTTCATAGACGAAACAGGTATGCTTTCTCGGTGAACGGTATAACCTTTGCTGCAGTCGCGTTCAATCGTACACACGGTCACAAACACATGAAAATAATTATACGGACACGTTCTAGCAACGCTCCGACACACGTACACATGCTCGCGGATACAAATGTATACACGGATCAGAATACCTTTATGGATTATTTAGCCATCATACAAATAGAGACGAGACAGACAGACATACAATTTCAACTATAGCAACGTCGGAAGTAGCAACAAGAAAAGAGTACAAGACATGCGGCTCTTCGTTGCTCAATTTTCTTCCAAAGGGACGAAACGATCAAAGAGAGAAGGAATTCCCGTTCACGCACTCCTACGGCGACGCAGGATACGAAACGCAAAGCTCACGACTCGCATGACCAAACGTAACATCTACTGTATTATTACTCTACATATTGCAGAAATGTATCGGACTGTTCCAATTTACTACGGTAGTATTGTCTATAAAGATATAGTTTGTCCTATCTAAAGTATCCAGCGTAAGTAAATAAGGCGAGCACAGGGCCCTAGGAACAGCTGTAAAAAATAATTTACAGCTGTTCCCTGGACACACGTAAAACATTAACAAAGCTAATGTAACCGATTTATACTCATCTGGTCAATGAAAACCCAAACATTTACTTTTAGCCTACCGTATAGATTCGTAGGGATTGTTAGTTTGATCTTCACTAACATATTCACAGATCAGCGACAAACATTATTTTCAAACGTTCTACTGGAATGGAAGCATCGATCGTTTCAGCTCTCTAAAATAACCTTTACGCTTCATAAAGATAACTAGCAATCCACGTACACGTTTGTTTCGATAAGTCGGCCGTCCTACAAAACCCATTTTTCATCCTCCTAGTTCAATTTAGAACAGTTGTGCCTTCCGAGTAACATTGTTAGAAGCTAGTTTGATGGTTATGGTCCAAGTCTATGACAGAGCCATAAATCAGCATAAATAATACCCGAGCAGTCGCACGTCGCTCGCTTGGTCAGATACTTCGTAAAACTGATAGACTGCACGTTTTATTCGAGCCAAAGCTTCGAGGCTTTCTGTCAATACGATTTGCTGGTTACCATGGAATTCCCACGTAGCCAATAACCGCGACGTCCTTTGCCACTTTGGTCGAGAGCAATTTTTTTGCTACGGCAAGCGATTTTGTCTACACATCGTGTCATCTTCAATCGCAGCAGGAAAATAGACAGCCTGAGAGTTGCCTTTGTTTGTTTTATACAACTTGTCGCCGATAATGAACGTTATCAGCTATGACGAGATGGCGTTTAATTGCGCAGTTTACCCTTCAATTACCACCGCATCGACCTAGAAACCCGTTGCGGGACGATCTATGAACGGTGGACGACTGCCCCTGTCCATCGAAGTGGACTAAAATGCTGATAGCGGACACACTTACCTCGGATAGGTATCCGAGAAAAGTCATCGACTACTATCAGCGTTCAGTGCTTGTCTCAACTCAAGCAGCTGCCGCAGGGGCAATGCAGATGCTGGCAATCATCGCTCGCTTATGCTTTTATCATTTAGCAGTGGGTCGTAGTCCCGTATACCCTAACAACACCCGGCGGCCTAGAAACGTTAACGTCGAGAAAAAGACTTCACTCTCCCTCAGTCAACGTGCGAATGGCTTGGCCCCCACCACAGGCACTGTAGATGGCGGTTGTTGGTGGAAGCGATGGAGCGCTAGTAACAATACGAGCTCTTTTTCATTTGGTCCCCTCTTAAGACACTAATACGTGTACTGTGACGCTCACAGTAGAAGATGTCATCTAAAGTGTGAGCATGGTCACCCCTTACAGACAAGCAGGATTGCCAAGCGGAGGGGCTTAATCGATGACGATAACGGCTTTTTATAAGCACTTGACTTCGAAGCGCTAAGTCAAATAAAACTTGGACTTCAGACCTGTGTCCAGTTTCTCATTTGTGGCTTTTTGTTCTTCTTTCTGAGGCAATAAAGAATAACAAAGACCAAGAATAGGGGCGAAGCTGGAAATGGTGCGATCTTTTTTCGCTCTGCTTTTGACTTTTTCTCTAGGGTGGTGGGGGAGGCAAGCTGAGGTGACATTTCAAAATGGAGGTTGGCGATGATCCTGACCAATGGAATATCGACCAACTTCCACCCCACCTTCCTCTTAAGCAGAGCGCGACACTGAAATTGGGCCTATGATGAGAAATGGGCAGGGCTCACCCAGTCGAAATGTCTTCGACCACGGAACGATTTTGCGTAGGTCGCGCATTGTGTTCATGTGTATGACATTCTGTTTGACTCGCTTGAAGTAGGTGAAGACACTCCTTTCACGGATTGCTAGCAGCTTCATTTCGCTAACATTTTCGCTGAATGTCTCACATGGTCTAGGCATGAACAACGTGTGGTTGTCCTTTACGTGCCAGACACTCGCCTGCTAATCAATGAATGACCATGACTACAATTCTGTCTGTATAAATCGCCACTCGAATAATGATCTACCGCTAATCATCGGCCAATCAGCTTCGAACTGCAGCCAGCGTTGGATACAGAAGTTGTGATACTCATTCTTTTGCACTGACGTCCTAGCAAAAGCTCAACAGCGCTTTTTCCATATTCATTGTTATCGTTTCTTCCTATATAATGCAGATGGTTTGCCAGCGAATCCAATCATATTGTATGGAAAGTAGACATGCTGCCCGTAGCAACACAATTTCTCCTGCAAAGATCTTTTTTTCTGCAACGAAACGATGTTTTATTTAAGGGTCTTCACAGGAATTAGACATTAATCCCAAGACGAAGTCGAGGACGTTTCTATAAAATGGATAATAGACAGAAAATAAAGAAGTGGTTTCAAAGCGTGACGATGTGCTAGTGTATATCGATCGAAACCCCGTTTTAAACCATATCGATATGACACGCTATCTTCACCTTTTTTCAATGATACTTTCTAACTCTATCAGACTAAGAGAAAATCCATTCGATACCAGCTGACCGCGTCTACGTAACGATGCGACGCTACTAATAAATATATATATATAGATTTCTCTATCTTCCTTATAACGATAGTAGCATATGACAGACATATATTATTGCAATGTTTTATTCTGAGCACAACTATCACTAAGGGATATGGTTCGATCGGAACAAAGCTCCTATATTGACGTTGTTGGTGATGGTGAAGTTCGGCCATTTTCCGATGAAGACGCCGATTGGAGACGATAAATTTCTTGTGCATTCTCCTATGCGAAAGTAGGGCTAAAAGTTAGAAATTTCATACTGTTTTAATTAAAATTAAAATAAATTATAACAAATTTGATAGTATAGTATAAGCGTCGATCTTGAGTCAGCTTTTCTCGTTTTAATCCCGAACGATATGTCTATAGCGTTGACTCACAGTTAATGCTATCGTTGAACACAGTCTATTGCTATATTGATCTGCGGTTATCATTGTTACTGCTAATGGTTGCGGTCGCTCCGCCATTGAGGCACAAAGACGACGCCAGGCGAAGTGATCACGAATGTTGCATTAGCGCGGTTCTTTTCGTTCGTACACTTTGCTCCATTCTCCACCTGCTGAAGGAACCACCTACGCCGGAAGTACAATCAACGGCAAACTGCGCGTGGAACTCTTACCATTATACCTGAACTTTGGTTCAGCGCGCGCTCATCTATAGAAGCTGGTTATGTCAGCTTATTTAGTTCATTGGCAATGGTGTACGTCCCTTGCTTGAAGACCCTTCTTTTGAGCGGTCCGTCAAGCTATTCCCAATTCTTAAACATAACATTCGTCGCAAGCCACGTGGTTCCCTAAATTTTCGAAAGACATCATACAATAGCAGCGATAATAGGCGGATCTTTTCGACTATAAAAATGGTAGGAAAAAATTGCCCAGTGCACCAGATGTCAATATGTATCTGCTAGGAACTGCTAAATGCTGACTACCAGCAGTATCATTGGTCTGCGCGCAAGAGTAGCCATTATTATATATTCGTTCTACTCCATCTGGTGTGCGCTTATCAATGAGGCTTAATCGAATATCACAATAGTTACACATATAGGTTGTATTGATGGGCTAGACTAAACAGGGTGTGAAGTTTTCATTTCGAGCAGCTATCAGCGACCTTTGACGATCTGGGAAAATCTAAATTGTAGCACGAATCGAAAATTGAGGTAAGCGGTTATCACGAAGTAGTACGTTACTAAAATGCACGCTGCGTGTCGAGCCGATTCCGTTCGAACATGTACAATTGCGTACCTGTGAATATGATTAAAGATCGTTCTCATCATTCGCTGTTGATTACTCAGATGAATCAAGCAATGGCTTCAGGACGTGCTCGCAAGGCTGATCGATAGTTTATTCTGCAGGGGCCGTTAGCACCAGCGGTTCAGAGATAGGCATGCATATATATGCAGACGCAGACAGAGTAGGCAGCGCGTCGGACCTCGATCTGTATTATTCCGTGAGTCGGTTCTGTCGTTTGCAGATGGAACTTAAGGCGATCTTCGTCCGGAAAAATTATTCCGACCAGGAATTCAGAATTACATCGTCGGGAAACTGGCACCCTTGTTTTCAGTGGGTAGTATTATTATAAAGACTATCTTTGTATATATAGGTGGACGCGCGTATTATTGGCTCGTCGTTGAAACGAAATAAAAGGTAATTTTGATGTTCACATAAGTGTAACAAAGCTCCTCGTGTCACTGATCTACTAGCTATGAGTAAGGATCCCAAGCTGGGAAGTTATTTTACTGGCACATACAAAAAGTTACTGACAAACCTGTTTCAAGTAGAACGTTCCCTAAACGAAATAGAAGCCACCCAGCTGATCTGATTCTTCGCTATATTTTTGAAATAGCGATTAAACCATGCGCAGTAGACTCGCTTCCACTTCTTCAAGGGTTGCACGCATTATACAAGAAGAAATATAAACATGACGAGACGTTAACAAGCATAGTAGTGTTATGTTGTAACCTACTCGAGAGTCTCTTTGCGGAACAATTGCTGACAAATTCTGTCTAGTCTAAGAATGGCCAAAATATAGCAACAGTCGCAAGAGCGAAACTTCTCGTAGAGAGAACTTCATCTCATTCTGACTCACTGTATCGCCCATAACGTACGGGTGGGTGCGCTTGTACAAGTTGTGTAACGTTACGCAATAACGTTACGGAACTTTGGCTCTCTTCTGTTTGCCGCTAGTTACCGCCTTGAATCTGGTTTCATGCAGAACTAGTTGCCACAAAGATGGGAGTCTAAACGCTCCGCCGCACAGATGATCTTTCTGATTACTGATGTGTCTGAAGCGAGTGAGTGCATATAGATAATTTTTGTTAGTATTTCAATGCCAGAATTCGAATCAGATACGTCCATATTGTTTACATTATTAAATGATTATTACTACGCGTATATAATAAAACAACGCCTCGTATTCGGCCAACATTTGGTTTGGACGGCAGTTACCACATAAAGCGTAAGGGAATTTCAAGTTAATACTAAGTAAACGGAATATTGAGCAGACCTCAAAATTAAATAGACAGAAAAGCTGAATATGACACACAAGTAGCTGAACGCAGATGGATAAGTCAATTTTAGGCCTCTCTGCAGTCGTATATTATAACGACTACTCTATCCTAAGACTTTACCACGGAGATCTTGAATCTACCTTCGTATGCGCCTTATTTTGAAATAAATCAGATGTAATCGTTTCTGTTGTGACGAGCAGCCTTATCGAAAAGGAACCGGCTTAGCATTGTATGGGTCATGTTGTATTGGGCCTTCCCTTGCTCTCCTATGCGATGGCTCAGCTGTGTGATTGATTATCAAAGTTAACCTCAAGTCGAAGTCAGCCCTACGATAAACAGTGACCAATTGCTATTACCTATAACGTCATAACGTTTGATAGTTTGATTTTTGGCCTCTAATGTTTGCGATGTACACACTTTTACCTTGTTACTTCTTTTACTTCTAGTTTATGTTTTACTTTAAGCCCCAATTTAGATTCAAAAAACTTCGATCAATTGTAGAGTCAACCTTGAGAAATAACTTGACAAGCCTTATGGTTCAATAAACCGTTCGGAAGATTTTCTCAGAGTTGTGACTAGTCTCTTCAGCTACCACAAATATATGAATCTCTCGTAATTACTGTAAAAAATTGATTTAAGTAAACAGGCAAATTTGAAATTTTCAGATAACAGACCGCCTCGTTGCTCAAAAACGAAGGCTTCTGGGTTTTGTCCTTTTTCATTTTTTCTTTCTCACAACGATTTTCAAATTATTATTATTATTATTATACTGCATTTTTGTTTTTTAGTAAGCTTCGGTAGGTGTTACATCCTATAGTTACGCGACTGATCGTTTCAACTGTCGATCAGTCTTGCAGTTATTCCGAATCAGTCGCTGACCTGCGATTCTTCAGTATTTCTACATGTACTTTGCCACCAAGAAAATCTGGTTTATTAATTCTAAACACGATGCTAAAAAACACAGATAATTAATTACAATGCGTCCGTATTGATTTTCAAACACGTGTCCACTAATAACTGATTAATGAGTCCTTCTTAAATCCTTCGATTCTAAAGGATGAAAAATTTTTCCTTTCTAAATGCAATGTTCTATAATTTACTTGACAAACTGGTAAACTTTTTGAAAATTAAAAACGGTTCATATTGTTTTACAGAATTGGTAGAAGGCGTAAACTGCCGTCATAGTGATACATATTTAGCTACTGTAATAGTTAGCTTTTCAGAATAAATAATTACTTAACCAAGATAAATGCCCGAGCAGAATTACTACTACAGCGTTATCGACCCTTGGGGCAAACGTACTTGTATTGGACACTTGTGTACAGATCTTCATGTTTCCGAAACATCAACAATAGTAGATCTGCTTACCCCGACTAGCACGTCCGAGAAATCGGATGCACACTTCCAGATCTTGTAATTCCTACATAATATTTCCTCCATTTGTATCTATGCTGCTAATGAACCAGCAACAAACTGCCTTATTGGTCGCGACTCACCTAAAAAACAGAAAATCACAATGATATATTGCAGTAGATGTGATTTCGTTGTTGTTATCATTAGAAGGTAGGAAATATCAAGGAAGAGGACAGTCTGTGTCAGCTTCGTGCCTTTACCCCCGTAAATATGTGTGTCTAAGTGGTTTGTCTGTTTATCTGTCGCTTGGTCTCTGTATGCGAGATCGCGATAATACGCTCGTGAATTCTACCTGCCGGTGTCGCGGCAGGAGCGCACGGCGTACGCTGCGCCCGCTGCGCCAGCGGATGATATTGGGGTATGTGTTGCAACCGAAACACAGTTGCCATTTTCTGATTCCACTTTTGGAACTTTTAGGTTTCAAATTGACAAACAGTGACGGTGGCAGCCAGCGGCAAAACAGCAGGTACGTAAGTCCCAGCAGTAGCAATTGTTTTGGTCGTGTCGGAAAAACACGCCTGTTCTTAGCTAAGCTTTGATATTGATTGGGGCTGGGCGTATATAATTAAGTGATAATGACACTATAGGCTTACGGTCTTCGATAATGGAAACGTAACTTTAAAACTTCCATAAATTGAGACAGCAAATCGAGTTAGAATGCTTATTGTGTTTTGTCACCCATTTAGCCCAGAATATACGTTCGATAGACGATGAGGCAAATATTGCCAAGTAAAAAAAAGGTCCATTTAGGCCGTCCGCATTCTATCGCAAGAGAACATCGAACAACTTTCAGCTATCACAGACTGGCCGTGGCATTGATTTTCGATCATCGCTATGTGAGATGTTATTGAACAGTAGTCCAGAATACTATTAGCTTCATCAGAACACATTTGAATGGGTAGTTTACTTTTGAAGTATGTTCATACGTTACTGATGTCTTCGGTAACGTACCTCCGTAACTGATATTAGACCGACTTGTACCCCTTGCCTGTTTTCGGAAATCCTCATTGATTCCATACTATTGCATACGGTTTGGCCCGTGTCACCATACAAGTAACACTACCACAACGAAGCAATTATCTCTATGGGACATGCTGAACGATTTGTTATCCTTCGCAATTGAACTTTGTCGAATTCTGATTAGCTCGCAGTGGTAAAAATAGAGATTATTCAAAGCTGTGGCAAACGCTGCGCTGATGCTCAATGACGATTGACCTATGTCGTTCATCTGCTTTGCCCTCTATCGCTACTGCGAGAAGCGTGCGCATAAATTGCATTTTTTTTTGACTGGTCCAAAAAAGCTCAAAAATGAGAAAAATTGTCCTAAAGTGTGTAACGAAACAAACAAACAAACGTCATTGAACACAAACGCTCCAAAGCACCCTCACAAAGGCAATTCACTAATAAACCAGTCTTTTAGATATACTCTTTCGGGCAGTTCAGTAAAATCATCAAACGACCTATGCTGTAGGTTTATGCCGAAAATGTGCTTTGCATCCAGCCACGTAATTAGCAGGCACTATAGGGGTGACAAGGAGCGGAGGCCGAGTACACGACCTCGCAAGGATGAAGGATTATACTGTATACCTAGGTCTAGAGAAGTGTAGCGCTTATTCATCGATAACAATTTCCATAATAGATACTATGTAGTGACAATTATAATAATAGTCAACATTATTTCAAAAGCGACGAATAGGAATGCTGACAACATAAACAATCGAGATTGCTTGAGAACAGTGCGACAGGCAAAACGTCAGCCGATGAAGGAAAACCGAAATGGCTAAATTCGTGATAACACAAACGTATGCTAATGCTATGGAATGATAGACTTCATCGACGGCTTCGACAGTGAACAAAGAAAGGAACAAACTTCGAGCTAAGCAGAAGCCGACAGAATCGGGGTGTTACCAAAGGAAGACGTGGTTTTGATCAAAAATAGGAGCAAAGCTGTTAACAATAGCTTCGATACGTTTTCTCTCCGTCTCTTTCGCCGCAAGTGGTGTACAGACGCACATCTTCATTGGAAAAACAGCATGCACTTAAACAGTGCCCGTACAAAGCTAAAATGTCGAGTAAATACTTGTCTAATGCTAAAATTAACTACATTACTCCGAATTGATAACGGCGAGGGGTCATACGGATACAGATTATGGGGTCATACGACCTCAATAAGCATATGAGATTTTATAACGAGTAAGTAAGTGCGTGGCTAGTACTTATTGTACAACAGAAACCTACAAATAATCCGACGTTTTGAAATTTTTGAACTACCAAATAAGATTTTCTGTATTTGAAAAGATAAAAGGCCTCTAGTCATTGTGTCTGATCATAACCTATATATATCGTCACGCTATCTTGAGTACGAATATCGCAGTAGTCATAATATGGAATATAGGCTGAATTCAGTTATGAGTGTATTGTACCCTTACATTATGCTATTGAAACACAAAAAAAAATCAAAATAATTTTTCCACTTACTTTTACATATTCAGATCATTTTCAGTATCAATTAGCTAGTTTCAACGTAGATCTAGCGGAGTCGAATGCATAATATATCTTCCAAATGATGAGAACAATAAATCCTCTATGATACGAAAAAAAAAAGAAGGATATGAAGAAAACGACTCAAGCAATTACTAGCTATTTGTTTATGTTATTAAATTACAATGCACAGATACGAATACTATATAGGGAACGATAGCTATAACATAATCTATAAATAGGCATTCTTTCTCAAATACGCTAGCTTAGATATGCTTGATGTGAACAGATAGTTTTGCGGGTCAGGCGTAAGTTGAATTTTACGTTCGGTATTGTCATTGGGAACCAGACGGCTAGCGCCCCAGCTCGAAACAAAGTCTGTCTGGGCCCAGGTTCGAACATCAATACGCCATTACTAATACTGTACACCGATGACTAACACTACTTGATTAAAAATACGTGAGAGATTCTACGGGTCCCGAGAAAGCTAAGTATAATGTAAAAAAAAAAAAATATATCTAAATTAGGCAATTTCCCCACATGATTTTTTTTTCCCTTAAGCTTACGATCTTTATAGTTGGTTACGCAAAGATCTATTGTATTGATATAGTGGAAGCAGCAAGCCAAAAACCACATGAGAAAATGCGACGACGCTGTAGTGGAACGTTCTAATTATCGTACGTACGTTCCATTAGAAGCTGCACGTAGCTGTGCTAGCAATAAATTCTTCATGCAACCTGTGAAAAGATCCACCAGGTCCACAAATGACGTTCACTACGATTACCCGATGTTCAAAATGAAAAAAAAAAAAACTTTTATAGACGTGTCTATCGTTGTAACTTTATACAAATGATTGCTTTGTTTCATCTATCAGTTAGCAAGTTGCAACGGGATAAACTGGAAGAGTCAACTTTTTTCGGATCGAAAGATGAGGACGTCTAAACTTTGATCGTTATTTCTTCGCACGCCATCCAATAATGCGGCAGGCCGCCTTACATACGACGAGAGGCAACCCGCGTGCAGAGGACCCTGAATACCCAAGCAATACAGTACTTTACAACATGATGAGTTTTTGGGTCAACACATAACCATACGCCTCGTGTTTTAACTGAACGTTTATCTCGCTCCCGCTTTAACAATAGTCAAGCAACAATAGCCTGTGGACGTCTAACGTGCAATTGCATGAGCGTATATTAACGGTTGACGTTCTGACCTATTCTTAGTCGCGAAATGACTCAATGGGTTACAGCACGTATCTGATTTTAAACTTAATTGGAAAGTTTCACAAGAAAATATATATACAGGGCATGTCGGAGGGAGGAAATGATTACCGATATCAGCCAGTGCTTACAATATCATGCTTACAATTGAGCCATTACTGCAACCTAATTGCGATCAGTTCGCTGAGTTAATTCTCTCCATTGACGGATATCAGTCGAAATAAAGGCAGTGCCAGGATGACAGATAGCACTGTTGACTCGTCAGGATATCTACTGCCGTCAGTATATATACATATGCTAACGACGGCAAAATGTCTATTAAACAGCTAAAACGTATGCTTAGACAAGTCGTATTGCCGTTTTATCTAATAGACACACACTGTAGTGATGCTCTGAACAGGAACACAGCGACAATTTGTGAAAGCTTTGGACGATGTACCGCTTGTTTTAAGTCTAGAAATAGCGAAATTACGGGTAAATATTTCAGAATTATTCATTTAATTTCTATATAGGGTAGCAGTCCAACTATATCACTATGTGTAGGATGTTCGATCAATATTTACAGAATGGTCTTCCTTTATCTGCCGTCGGTCTGTCCAGGATAGTATACCTCTCCATTATTAAGATTCTGTACACCCTAAAAGTAGAACAACCGAAATGCACACTAGCATCGCAATGAAACCCGCGTTGTTCGATCGTCTATGAGGAAGTGTCTTCATATTATTATAAAGTTTTCGTATTGAAAAGCTTCGTTCGACTATCCTTTTACTGGTTCAGTTAATCGAATGGAAAAATGAAGTTCACAAAACGCAACGTCCACTAAACACGTTATTATGATGACGCGGTAAAGTGTCGCTTTTGGCATCACAGAAGGCACCAAATTATCTGTTCTCCCGTCGATATCAGCTAGTTTTTTGCAACATATTTGAACGGTCTCTAAGTAACCTAAATGAAGTCGACAGGCTCTTGTAGTGCAACGGCGTATTAAGCAAAAAACAAGGAGGTTCGAGCACCAAATCAGCCAGAAAACGTGTTGATTACATATACGTACATGGATGACTTATGGTAGTGAGGGGTTGCGCTCCTGTTCTGGGTTAGAAATTATCTTAGCGCGGATAAATCTAACACAGTGGATATTTTTTCTGTAGGCACAATCGTGACGCTAGTCGGATTCTTTCAGCCCCGGGGGGTCCAACAGCAGCGTCTCCCATGGTTCGTATCTCTGTGATTCTCCGGCTCTCTTTTGGGTTCGTTTTTGGATTCGGCAGTGCGAGACATTTTCAGTTATTCCCCCACCGTTCCTTAGTCGATATGATGAAAAAGTCAACGAATGTTCTCAAAACCCGTTGGTGACTGCTATAGCTGTTGTAATGACAGATACACGAAGTGAATAGTGTGTGTCTGCGTAGTGGGGAAAAGCGTAACGGATGAGTGAGCATCTTGAGCCAGAAATGCTGCCATGTGTAGTTACGTGGCTCTATATTTGTATCAAGTGAAAGCACAGAAACAAACGAAGGGGGCGTTGGACCTCCTATGCCTGATTGGGTATTGTGCTTAGCGAAGAGGGGAAACTGGTAGTGATTTCGAGAGGAGGAACCGTGCTGCTTCTATAGAAATGTAACGACTGCCCATCCATATAGTTGCTATTTGTATCGGGAACGATTAAAAATTGGATCCGGCAGCTTAGATGTCTGTTCTCTCCCAAAAAGATCGCTTTTAGAGTTCGAACAACGATTATTTCAGTTGAAGAATAGAGTCATAATAAGAATTGCAGCGACTTAGTCGCGTGAAACACATACAAGGGAAAACTTTGAGTATGCACTTCTGCCTATAGTTGTAATTGGTATCGTCCTGAATTCAAGTAATAAACTGTCTGCCATAGTAGATTATTCAGTGCAGGATTTTCGACTGTCAACAGATTCCCCTCAACTTTTCCGACTTCACAAGAGTTCGTAAACACACAACACACAATCAACACACAAAACAGATTAAGGCACGTATATGAAGTATGTATTGTATTAGGTATTCATAATTAGGTAAGTCGTATGGATACGTATGTTATTCTTTTTAGTGCCATTAAAAACGTATTCACGTAATATTTACTATAAGACGCTATCTATGCTATCAATCCCAGAGCGTTTATTTAAAACCACTACACCCCCCGAAAAACAAAAGATAACAGAATTTTTCGTTCATTTAGACTTCCTAGTGGGAAAAATAGCGCAAAAAATAGAACCTGACGCTTTAGGAAACCTTTATTCGGCGTTTTGTCGTATCGTTTCTGTTCTGTAAAAATGGTCGACTTGTCGTTCTTGCGAAGCACGTAGCTGCGAATATCGTGCTGATGCACGCCAACGCCTCTAGGCAGAGTGTTCACATATTTGGTATTGTCAGTGACCTGTGATCTTGTATTGCTTATTGGTAAGTGCGAAAGCAAATATGTAACCTGGGTGTATTCGAGAGACACACAAAGATGATAAAAGTATCACACACTAAATAAGGATAGTAAATAAAAGTTCTGCCATCTCTACACCTCATCACTATGCAGCGCTATCGTCGCTCTATGACAGACCATCAATCAACCGCTTTTTGTTGTGTCTCAAAAGACGATGAAGAATAGAAATAGTAGAGGGATCTGATGTTTCTATGATAAGAAACTATGGCAATAGGCCAAATGTGTTTCCTGGTGGACGCTGCGTTCCCTGTCACTGTGTTCGATGGGGCAAGTTCTCTCCAAATGTAGATGAAAACCCATTTGGCTGAGTATCGAAAGTTAATGGTTTGACATTAGTTGCTATTTATTTTATATATGTTATTCTATAACAAAAAAAAAAAAAAGAACAAATCAAATATTTCTCTTTGTTCGATATGTCTATGGTGTTCGACCAACATCGGTCTTATCAATTAACAGTGATGAGGTAGCCAGTATTAATGATATTCTAGGGGGTGTAAAGGGAATTTGCACACGTGACCACCTATCACTGTATATAGTTAACGCATGTATCGCAAACCGCTTTCCCCTAATTTATGCATCGTCTGATCAATTTGACATCAATGCCAATTCAGCGTCATTACATACACTTTGTTGTCAGTTTTTAAATCTACAGATACGGTCCTCTTTTGCACAAAAAAATTTCCAGCGTATCGCCAGCGATCGAGTAAAACCAAAAGAAGAACATTATAAAAAGGAACTTTGGAAATCGCGAAGTTACGCGACGTATTTAATGCTGTCACTCCGTAATACGTTCATGAAGATACGGAAAAAATAATAAATTTATGTCTATCATCGAATAATGGTGATATAAGGCAGCCTTATTGTTTAAGAACATCTCGCCAGTGGGATCAGCTGTCCGGGAAATGGCCACGATTTAACTAGTTAAGTAGATCTCATAAATTCGAGTGCTGGATCAGTAATCAAGCAGCATGTATAAATATAATAACTTTATAATACTTATTATAGCTGTAATTTACTAGGTGAAACAATATCTATAAATCAGCAGCACCGCACAGTTCTGAGAAAAGATAATTTCTATCTTAATTTAAAAAAAACAATATGGTAGCATACCGGACAGCATATTTTTCAAGAGAACATTTTTTTCTGGTCAGGGTAGTCCTATAAATAATAGGAAATGAGCTTTTTTCAGAAGATTTATGAAAAATCTTTCCCTATTTTTTCCGCAGGAAGGTCAGCAATACTTCGATGGCATACAGCAGCTTTCTTAAATATGCCGATAGAGTTAAGCATTTGCCTTTCTAAAATTCAATATATGTGAGCTTCATTCTATGCTTCATATGGCCATTGTGTGGCTTTTGAAAACAGGGAACAAATTCAATATCGTTTTCACGATCGTATTACTGCCATAATAGCCTCTGAAGAGATTGGCTTTGAACTCTAAATTGGTGCTAATGATCCGTTCCATCATCTATTTATCTGGAGACAAGAATGGCTTTCCTGTTCCATGCTGTGATCAGCAGCGAAAATAGCGAAAGATTTCCAACACCATTAAAGCTACTGGTTTTCATTTACTTTTTAGGCATTTTTCTTTTCTATATTTTTGCCCATTTTTTACTCGCTTTCAGCATATGCTGCTGTTAGGGTAACTTCGCGATTTCGACCAGCGACGGCTACGTCTGCCCAGCAAATAGATGAAGCGTATAGGATGTGGTTGAGCAAAAATCCCATAAATTTCCTTAACAACATCATTGCTCCTGTTTGGAGCGTTGTTATTGCTGGTCACCGTCGCTACGCCTCTGCACAGCACACGGGTTTTGAGACTCGGAGAGCCTAAGAACCACCAGCACAATTGAAAAGAGAAACGAGTCCAGAAGGGATGGAAAATAGAAGAAGAAGAATAATAGGAGTCCAATGATAAATAGCGACGAAGAAAGGAAAATAGGAACGCGACAGGCACCATGAATTCGACAAAATATATATATAGTTTTCCTCCTGTTATGCCGACGTGCCCTGTTAATCAAGCAGGAGCCGCCATAGCGGCCGTTAGTAATTGCATCTGTGCGGCAGAAAAAGAAAATCCCTAATTATTCACATAGAAAACGGCAGAGCGAGCCAGTGGACTATTCTGGGCAAGACGATTTAGGCAGGTCGAGTAGAAACGCTCAAAAATTGTAAGAAAGTTTTTCTAGAAAGAAAACTACACATCACCGATGGATACAAAGCCGGCTATCGTCTAGGCGCCGTCAAGTACAAAGCTAAGCATAGCTCAGTGTGGCACGCCTCTTGTCGATACGAGAAGATGAGATTGCACTAACGACTAGACCATTCTAATTGTTCGTTATCATACCATATATAAGTAAGCCACTCCCTTTGCATTTTGCCTTCGTAAGACAGTTTTACAAAAAAATGAACGCCATTGTCAGAGACAAAACAGTACAATCGCTTATATGGTTGATTAAGCACCTTACCGTACACTATATGGCTGTATGTAACGTATACACACGTATTTTTAAACTGTGTAACGGCAATCGACCGATGCTGGTACCGAAACCTTCGATAGAGAGCTGACTAAAATGGTTGGTCTACTAACCGTTATCGCTCGTTTACTGCCATTCAGAGACCATGTTCAACATAAAGTCAAATACACAACAGACCGTATGATACCGCTGAGAACTCATAGCTAATCGAATGAAAAACGTTAACCAAGGGTAGCGTCTTACCAGCAACAACTGTCATAGCTAGCTATAGATTGACTTATTAAACAACCAGCTGAAGAGCCTTAAGTGGTTAATTGCAGTTTCATTCGGTATTCTCGCATACGGATGTCTTCTCGCGGTTCTATGATTTTCTTTAGTATTCAGGCAATTTTTTACGAGAGTCACCAAACGTACCAGTCGCGTGTCCAAGACCCAGAAAACTACCGTAGCAGGCAAAGACGTCTCTGTCGGTTATTGTATTCCATCGTAACTGAACCAGAATTAGCGCGAGATCGAAAAATCTCCTCTAGTTTTTCGTGGGCAGTGATGATTGTAGGCGCAGTAAAATGGCCAAGTAACAATTTAGGCCCGACATTGTTACGTACGCTATTGTTGACAGCGACATCTACCACAAATAGGAGATAATCGCAGAATTTATTTATTGTCACTTTTTCTATTCGTAAAGGTAAACGTAAGTTTCGTGACTGCAAATGAGCTATTGGGCATGTCGCGAAGATGCCAGCTTTCTTCCTCAACGGCCCAGTTAAAATGGTTATACAACGGCCTCGAATCGAAGTGTCGATTTACTTCATTGACAGGATACGTTGATTTTGATTGTTAGCAATCTGCACAGCCAATATATGATTGTGATTTGTTTCTGCCCGTCTTTTCGTTGATGGATTCATCGGAGTGATGAATGATGATCTGTTACGTTAACGTCACATTCAACATGATTTAAACTGTCGATCGGGTGCGCCCCAACATTTACCCCATCGTAACTACTTTGCTCTACAAACTTTGTTCTATGATTGTTATTCTCTAATAATGTAATTATAATAACTATATTGCCGCAATTATTTATATAAGAATTTTTTTACGTTCAACTAAAGATTTACATACACCTTCTACATGTAGTCGGTTGCAATTCTCCTGAGGCCCGAATGAACTAATTTCGTTACGACGTTCGAGCTGCCTCGTGTCAATATATTATTTTAATGCCATTATACTGTAACCCTGTTCTAATAACTGCTTACATCCATCGTAACCTAGAAACCTCGTTCATTTTCCATTTCAACGCTCCTTGAATCATACCGTTGGTTTGTTGCAATTAACCTATATTCTTGCTTCAATTGTCCCGTCTCCTGATTGCGATTGATCTGTCAACATAGTGGATGCTCTTCTACGTTATCTAGCCAAAATTTTGGGTCCGAACCCAGATCAGGGTTAGGTTGTGTGTGTCCTGAAAGTGGTGAGTTCCCCCGTTAGAATATACTCTTAATCTTAATACGGCCGTGACAATGAATTCGTCCCTCTTTTCCATGGGCTTATCTTGTCAAATATCAGCTACCTTCTAATAACAAAGCTTAAATCGCGCTATTTAGTCAAAAGCCACCATTACGCTTACTACACACTTTTGTTTTTAACAACTTGTAGCTATAGAAACTTACATTAAAATTGATCGTTGCCATGTGTTTATTGCTTGATGCTATTACTTCTATTATCGTTATGAATAGGGTCCGCGTGAAATTATTAAAAGCGTCTGACGAGAGCGATCTTTAATTTTAACACGACCACGTGTTGCACCACGTGTTGCTGTAAACGGGCCACCAGCACGACAAAAAGGACATGTTGCAAAGAGTGTTGACAGACTCACTGTACTGCAACTCTAGTAACAGATTGCTGTTAGAGTTCCCTGTCTATGCTCTATTTCGGATGGGTTTGTGTCGGTACGCAACGACTCGAATATCTAGGCGTGAGTCTGGCTGACTCCGTTTCCCGACAACGACATATGAAAATGGTTAGAAACGCTAAATAGCGAGAAATGTCGCCTATGGCAAAGGACCTCTTTGCTGTGCTTTTCTCAGCTTCGAGCTCTGGGGAGTCTGTCCCCTATGGGCAGGTACGTGTTGCCCTCGGTGTGCCGCGTGGATGGCATTTTCGTTCGTAGCTGATGAATCATCGCTAGGGAACGGAACGAGAATTTGAAGGAGAAACAGATGGCATGCGAAATTGAATTATGCCATAACAAACAAATCATGAGAATCGTCTCGCATCGAATCAAACGATAAGGAAGCCCATAGTTCTATATAAACTCATGTCGTTTGCTTGTATCTCAGCGAGTCATTTCCGTTTCGAAGGTAAATTCCGAGCAGCTAGTCTATCATCAGATAATTTTCTCTTGAACGTATATGACAATAATGGGCGTACGAAATGTATTTTTTCGTAGATGTATAAAGTATTCTTGAATTGGCAATGACGTAACGTGACCACTGGGCATATATGAAAAACTGCATAACGATAGGGCAAAATATAGCTGTCAGTGAGACCCTCGAACTATTACCAATGCTTAACCCTGGATGTTACCGACTTACTGTTGCTTACGAGCAGACGCAAATGCCCTATTTTATAATCAGTCATTGAAAGATCGACAGCCAGCCATATATTTTGCTACGTGCTAGTTTTCGTCTATTTACTAGACGATGCAATGGAAACCACACGTAAACGCCCGCATTTTCCACAGTACGCTATATGGTTAAGCTAGGCAAGCCGAGGTTACCGTATTAGAGCGCATTGCTAACCATCTCTGTCGACATAAGGTGAGTACTAATTCTAAAGCATTTTTACTCCAATTAACCGATTTACTTACCTAATCGTGGCTGACTGCGGCGCCACCAGTAGTAGTAGTAACAAAGCAGAAATGGCAATGCAACAGAGTGTCCTAGTTGTCCTTTTCCTGGACTGCACGAAATTTACGAACCAATAATTTACTCTAGCAGTTAGAACTGTAGTGCCATCAGATTGTAACAAAGTTATATGCCGCGTATTCACTAGCAAGCGGCGAAAGCAAAGGGAAAATGGATGCTATTCGTAATGACTAAAACAGAGGAGGGGCTGGTAGCCACCGTTAGCTCAGAGCATATATTTACGGATTGGCTGAATAAGGGTTTTGTTTAATGTCCTCTCTAGATAGCTACTAGAGATATATTTATAATATATAATATTCCTATTGCATTAGCAACGGTACTAATAGCACAAAAAGGTGATGTTTAGGTTGCCGCCATCAACACCGGTACTGGCAGCAACAAGATTTATTTCCCTCGAGGGGATCTCTGGCAGGAGGTGGATGGATCCGTTCTGGGAATTCTATGGCGGTAGCGCATCATCGGACGCTCAGAATCCGTAGTCGCTATTCTGTCGACTGCGGATTCTGATGGCGGTGTTAGTGTTACAATGGCTGTTCACTCGAAGACGAGACACGTCAAAGCAGTAGAGGAGCTGCATAGAAGACTTCGGATTTGTGTCTCTTTCCCCTGCTTTTTACCCCCCCCCCCCGCCCGCTCCCCGCTCCCTCCCCCATTTCCTGTGCCCACCCGCTTTTCGTGCGCTGTCTGTTCCTACGAAATAAAAATAGCAAAATCGTTTCGACCGTTCCAGGAAAGTTTCAACTCGACGCTACTAATGAAGGAAGCTCGGTCACACAGTACTATTAGAGATGCGTTGCGTCGACGACGAAAGCTGGAAATTCTGATCTCCCGTAGCGAGGAAGAGTTGTTCGGATCTTTTGGGGTCAGCAACGCAGAAGTTGTCGAACTTACGCGATGCGGCACGCGATCGTATTTAAAGCAATCGCGATTGCGAAACAGCACCACATGCGATTCACCATAGGATAGACTGAAATAAACTACTGCAAAGAGTAACTGCGCAATGTGCGGTTGTCCAGTGACGCTAGCGTTCATCGTTCTAGTAACGGTAAACGAATCACTACTGAACTAATATGGACAACGCAATCTGAAACATGCGTGTTATATTTTTTGGAACATTAGACACCGCCATCACCACGAGCATCATTACCGCTACTGCTATTTCCGCCGCTGCTGCCGCCGCCTTTACTTATTATAACGATTGTTGTTTGACGAAAGAGCCAGTTTCGGTAAACAGAATAGCTTTTCTTTGTTACAGTTTCTACCGTCGACATTGTGCTCGCATGCTTTTGTAGTTGCAGATCACGAAATCTGCTGTAAAACTATGCCATCTTACATAAACATCGTGCAGAATTAACATTGAGACGACCTGCGATTGTCCGTGCGTCTTTGTTTAAAAGACTAGTCCAAGGTCTTGCTATTTTTATTATCTATCGTTCCGATGCGATTGTACCGTAGAGAGCTTCATTTTACTGAATATGAATCCTTGGATCGTCGAAGAAAAGCGAGAAGCTGGACCTCACTCTGAAGGCTTAGATAATGAGATATAGTATGGCGTTCGGCGAAGAGTAATTGTTTTTTTTTTTTTTGATAGAATATAAGCGACGAAATTGAAGATGCCCGCTAGAGGGGCCTTTGATTCTTGCATAGCGTCACCTCTGGTCTAGACTTAAGTGAACTGCGCTCGGCCATGTCATTGATATGCAGCGTTTCATGCCCGACATAACACCTTGACACTTGTTCTCGTTAATATAAGGTGCTTGAAGTCACCTAAGTATCTATGGTTCTTCCAGATGATCTACTTTAGACGGTACAATAACAAAACCGACCAAGTTTCTACTATCGTTATGCAAATATGATATCTGAAGGGAGCCTAAACGCACTTCGTAGTAACGAAGCATTGTGTTTCTTCGAGAAAGACGCCCAAATGCTTGCCGTACGAGTAAGCTTGACAACCGTAACGTCCGAGAATTTCTCTATAAACACTGCGTGGCTGGTTCTTGTTTGAACCTGTAGTTCAACTGTATAAGTAAATCTCGGTCAGCGAAAAATGTTTCATTCGATAGACTACATTACGATGTCTAGTTGGAGCAAGCTAAATTAGGTTATTTGGGATTACTGGCAGAAGTCTAGCCACAATCAAACTGCGTTACGTGAAATGAAAATGTCCGCTTTCTTTCAAAAAACACGAAACGAACCAATTACGTAAATCACTATTATATCGTATCTAACAAAATTATTCATCCTACTTCTTTGCATTGGCCTAACAAGTTTCATATGCTATGCAGTCGGACCGTATGGTGTTTTCTCACCTTAACTGTCTTGCCATTAGTCTCTGTATGGACGTTTTCTATGCCTATTTACTGCTAATTAGGAAAAAAGACGCCATCGGTGAACGCGATCAAAAAGGGCATTTTTTATTGTTCCGAGATCGTAGGGTTTGAAGCAAGCCAATTTCGTGCGAGTGTGATGCGGATGTATTCGATATATACATTATGTAAATATCTTAAGTTACGGGTATAAACTGCGGTGAGAGGTGGCTCTGTTTGGTTCAGATACGTCGTCTTACATTACTTCGAAAATTACTGCAGGGCAGAATCTCGAAAACAGTGCAGGTCGATCCATTGCGATTCAATGCGTTAACCCAGAAATATTTGACGGATGATCTGGGAATAGGTAAACCAAACAATAAGAAAAATTACTAGACTCTTGTCAGTGGCGCGGTTTGTGTCATTGTTTGTGCATATGTTGATCAAGCATCGCTAACTTCATGGGGTTATGTTAGCAATAAAACTAGTAATGATAATCAAAATAATGGTAATCACGCTTTGCGGTATTCGTATGCCACCACCCGTTCGAGATGGACTCACTCGAACTCGTACGAAGATTGTTCGCTGTGATCACTAACAATGATGGACAACAACATGTCCTCGTTCGCATGTGATGCGCTTGCAATGATAAGCGCATGAGTTTTCTTAATCGAGAAAAAATCAGCCAAACGATCCTTCAATTTTCTTTCTTTCTTCATCTACATTTTAGCTAGTCTCATTTGGCGTTGTAGAGCGAGGTGGAGCACTAGTAGCTAGAATAGTTACATGCTGATCTGCGTATATACGTACTTTACACATTTTGCAGATAGACGCAGATTTTAGTCGAGGGAACGAGGGCTGTGTCTATCTTGAGATCTATCGAAGAACAAATGTGGCCTTCAGGTAAAGGTTTGTTGTGTTTCTATTCAAGCTTTCCATGTATTTTCTATGTGTCGTCATCCACATTGACTGGCATTTTCAAATCTACTATGAAATAAAAATGCAAAACTGCACCTACAAATGCTGCCACACAGGTCGGAATCTCTCTCTCTTTATGTATATATATATATATATATATATATATATATATAAAGGTTATCTAAAACTTTGGTATCACAGCTGGCCCACTAAGCATGAAGAATTAACAACATTATTATAGCCAACACGTTTGACAATACAGTGAATGTAGCATGTTTTGCCTATATAGTAAAATCTTCATCTGTAGTCGATCATATTTAACTTGGCTGTCCTACTTATAAAAACAAGTATTTAGAAGTAAATAAAATAGATTTATCGTCGTATTTCCCTGCAAGAATAAAAACGTCGTTTCAGATAATACTATTGCATCTTGACCTAAGATAATTTTCTCAAAAGGATATTGCTCAATTAAAAGTAACACATTGCCATAATAAGTGGTTACCAGTAAAATTCATGTTTATTTTTGTTTCTTTGTTCTTATTTTGGCTTGAATATTTAACGAATGAGCTTTTTTTTTTTAAATTTAGGAACGTAGCAGGTGATCGTCGAACGGTTCAAGAATCGTCTTCAGTGAAAAAACTGTAGCATATTGAGATGGCCCCACATGATCACTATTTGGAACCCATGCGTACACATTGGCACGCATAAACGGCAGCTACCGTTGACCGGTACCCCAGTTAGACCCGACGACAGATAGTGAATTGTACCGTCGCAATAATATATATATGCACCAATTAGTTACAGCAAAACGGTTAACTCACGACAACCGATGGAGACCTCTACCGGACATTAATTAAGCAACATAACCGTTATTTTGAATCGTGTCAATATTTATATAGCTATATTGATGGTAACAGCGCCGATAATGTCTCAGTGATAAGCCTCGATATCTCTATATGCAGAGCTATACACGTATCTGAGCAGTGTTGAACAAGGCTGTTATAGGATAGATAGGCTGAATAAGGAATAGTTAACATGTGCTCCGCATCGACCCTATTCGATATGACGCCATTACAAAGTGTGACGGCTCAAGACGAGGCGCACGCTCAGCGCATATTCATGTTATCCTATCTAATTTTTTGTGTGTCCAATAAAAAAAAAAAAAATAGAAATACATTCTATCCAAAAACACGTATGGCATTCTCATGGCTTCGGAGATCTCAGAACGGATCAGTGCACTTAAGGCCGTTACTAGATTTAGATTGCTTTGTATCAGGCAGGATGCATGACTCGATTTCAGAAAACAGGTAGAATATTTGTGTCGTTTTATGTATAAACTGAGTAGACCCAGCTTAGAGGGAAAAGCTTTTCGACGTATAACGAAAATGGACCGTTTCTCGCGTATGTAAACAGCTTTTTTTATTCTGGTCTTTTCAAGCTCACGTGCGATTTTGCGCCGGTCCATAAAGCATTAAACCGGACGAAACTAGTTGAAATTTGACAATTAATTCGCGTTATCATCTACAATGGCTTGCCGTAATGAATATAGCTGAGTTACTAATTTAGTTTAACTTGGATGCTTTACCGGGTGTCTCGGTTCTCCAGTGTCGTGAAGTATCTCGAAAAAACGTTATCCGGAATCGTTTAGCTTCAGCAGCACGTAGTTTGAAGAACGTAGGCAAAAGCGTCCATTATATGAGCTTCCGCCATGTTATCATTCGAACGAAGGAGTAAACTAAACTAGGGGACAGTGTTTCTACGATTATAAATAAAATACACTTGAAAGATACGTGTAAGAGTAAACTCACTATTCTCAATGTTCGTGCTATAAATATCGTTTAAAAGATTCAGTTTTGAACAATGGGTCAGATCACTGTTTGGCCTTGAAAGGGTTATGCGATAGAAAATTTACGTCCGTTTCGGAACAGCATGTATAAATAATATGGGTCAGACGACGACTCGCGAAATCCTTACCGCGTCACGATTGCCAACATCAAGTTGGATCGCCCCTCAAAGTCAACAGACACAGGGACGGACGAGTTATTTCTACAACTCAAGAATAAACCCCGTGAACTCTGATCGCTCCGATGAAAAAATCGGCCTGATAAAACGACAGAAAAGGAGTACAGTAGCGAAATCATCAAAAGGCAAGATCCGATCGCGCAGTTCAATCGTTCTTCGTTTGCCGCAGAAGAAGGAAACATAAGAGCGTTGATTCGGGCTATGCGGAAGTATATACGTAAAGAAGTAGTAAAAGAAAGGCATAACTCAATATATGAACGCATGATAACAAAATTGATGCCAGTACCGGAGCTGGTCTCGTCTGATGACGGCCTGTAATAGCAACAATGAGTAACAACACGAAGATTGTTGCACGAGCGATGTCGTTTCGAAATTGGGAAACGTTCAGATTTCGGATGAAATTGTGCTGTACTCTAGATAAGCCGCATCTCTTTCTGTCGTTCATAATGAACGTGGTTCATCACGCACGTCGGACCCGCTCGTCGATTCGGTCCTGCGCGTGCGAAGCCGATATTGTTAGCAAACGTGCGCGTACCGAGACGCTAACATAGATGCCACAATTCATGTTAAACACAGCTCCCTTTTTGAAAATCCGCTCTCTTCTGGCAGTCAATATTTCGAACGAGTCTTTTTGTCATAATTACTCCGTTAAAAATGCTGAACCTGATAAAGTGGTTATTTATAATGCGTTTGCTCAATTTAATCTCTGCCATCGAATATTATCATTTACGTTACGTAATTGATTTTTACCACTGCACTGATCCAACATCTGATTATGAAAACGAAAAAGATTACTGTTGTATTGTCGTCCCGAGCTCTAACGACGACGCTCGTAGCGCCAAGCGCGCCTTATTAAATTCCAAGACAAAAAAGAAATGGACAACAATTGGGTTACACCGCAACAATTGGGATCGCTGTAGAGCCTTCATAATGTTGTAACATAAAGGCTTATTCAAATTATCTCAATATATTATCATATGATTATATTATTTATGTGTATACAGATCTGCCTAAACAATAGCGGCCTGCCATTACTGCTAGGATCGGAATAAAGACGAATGTGACAAGAGTTAGCTTCTGACATTCAACGGGATGGCACAATCTCTTCATGTCGTACCTAAATCGTAGTTTGAATTATTGCATATAATTATAAGAATAATCCCTTAGCCAATGCTTTGACCAGTAGTAATAAATTGTCGTTCGCTGAACGGCAGCCATACTCCTCAACTCGCATATAGTGCCCTTAACCACAACGAATCAGGAAGTTTCGTTAACGGGAAGAGCAAGTGGCCCGTATAAGGAAAAACGTCATTTCACAGTAGCTTCCCTGAGAAGTGGCAGCACAGCGCAATACGACGCAGACCAGATAATCGCCGTGGGGCCATGGGTACCGAACAAAAAAAGGCAAACGCCTTCTCGTCAACCCTGACGAATAGAAGTGATAAATGCGAAAGAAAGCAAACGGGCGGGATTCATCTGTTTTAGGCGATTATCATCATGACGACCTTCGCGACAAATGAACGAAACACAACAACATGGACGAAAAAAAAAAAGGCGCCAAATTAGAATAGGTAGACGATGATCGCCGCTGGGCGTCGCTGTCGACGTCAAACGTCACAACAGTTGCACCAATTATCGGCGTATGAATCGTTACTTGAACGAACAACAGATGGGCGACTGCGCGGCGCGAACAGAAGCAGAACTACAATAGCAAATGTAAATGAAATTTTTCAAACTTACTGACAGTTGTAAAGCTACTGTGACAAACGTATGTGCTGCTACGGCGCGCATGAACCTAGCACGTGGACAGCCATAACAATTGTGCCAGCGATAACTATCTAGAAGCACGAGACTGACTATAATTTGTAAGTAAGTAAAATAGTTAAGCCTGCAAAATCATCAACATGCTCGTGCAGCCTTTGGAGCGCCGTGGCTTTCGGCGTGTTCACGTATCTCACACTTGTGTACATAAGGTGACAAAGTGCCGTAAAATCACAAAGTAGTGGACACGCACCAGTACGATAGCTAGCAAGAAAGGTAAGACGGCTCTCATAGCAACATACCTCTACAGCAGCGTTGCTCTGGAAAATTGTCACCTACTTCACCACCATTTATCCAAACCATTCCTCATTTGAACGTTGTTTTCACGTTAAGCAAATATCCAACGTAATGATGGCAAAGCAGACGTTTCAAAGATTTCTGATTGCAGATTACCTGGGACCCAGACAAGTGTATACCGCTTGAGATAACAAGCTCCAAAACGTATGACTGGAACGAAGCGCTCTAAAAAAGAGGTTCACGAATTGTACGTAACATATAGATGGCTCCCCTTTTTCGAGAGAGATATAGTTATTACTGCCTATAAGAAAAACATAGGATGAACATGGCCGTGTGTATCTGCACCCTACGCTTTGGGTAAAACACGATTTCTTGCTCAGTACACAGTGTTCTCTCACTTCGCGTTCACCCCTCTCGCCATAGCTTCATTTTAGTCGGGTGTATTATTATGCAAATATCAGTTCTAATAACGATACTAGCAATGGTGATCCTACTTATAGTAACAATAACAACAACCCTTCCTGATAACGTTAATCTGCTTTGCAGTCATCGCCTGCAAAGGGTGGACGGTGCAACAACTATAATGGCCGGTCACAGACATATCTAGCAGACCGGCGTCTTACGTTCCACTTGATTATCAGAGTCTCACAGGACTAATAGTAAATGGAGCAATATAAGCTGCCACCGCAGGAACAGATCGGCAACCGCAGGCCGACGTAGCCCCGCTCGCTTGAGGCAGGTGAGAGCAGCTGTCATAATGATGGCCTCTATGGTGGTACTGGCAACGGCGGTTACAAACACGTTTCTTGTGGTATGCCTATGCAACACAAGTACGCGCCGGACGGACTGCGAGCTAAGTTTACGCCGAAGACGAAACGCACGGAGTGGACGCGAACGCAGAAACCGGTAGACGTTGATTGCGGCACCGACCCTATGACCATCCGTCCATTTATCAATCAATCCATCCATCCATCCAGCCATCGCTATGGGAACATTGCAGGTCCGTGGCGTCGCGCAAGTAGAGTTGTTCACACGCACGCACGCACGCACGCACACTCAATGCCGCACAGACCCACGCATACAAATCGCTACTGGCTATCGCTGTCGCCGCGAAAGCTCGTGCGCAGGCTGAGCGTCCATTGGTTCATTTCCATGAAGATACATCCAGTACTTGTTATGCAAAGCTTAAAAAAAATCGCTTACCCCCACACAGAGCCTGCGCTGGACAACAATGCCACGACGCCATATAACCATGATGCGGTAAATGGCAGAATAATTAACTAAACATCTAGCGCTATTTGACCACTGCACTCATTTTATTATCTAAAATAAAAGCTCCGTTTGAAAACGTTTTGGCAAATATGGATATTTTACAATTCAAGCAATGCCCAATTGGAATCGAACGTTGCCATTTTAACTGGCGACGTCCCGTGTGCGTATCTTTTACCAATATGCGTTTATCTTTATGGTAAAAGTCGCGGCCACGTTCAGATGCAACGCGGTATGCAGTGATATTATTATGTCTGTCCTGATAACTCTTGACAAAAAATGTTGTCAATAGAAGGGGTTATTCAATGAATCATCCATTTCACACGAGTGTAGGCGGTAAAAAGCGGGGCTAAAATCTGATCGTACGGCATTTGATTAATATTAAGCAATTCTGCGGGAACAGTCATCTCACATAGGACATAAGTCAATGTGGTGTGGCAAAATCGTTGTCGTAATCTTCAACGTCACTATCATCACCAACGTCGCCGTTCATGCCAAATTGCCCCAAGGGCAGACATTGAGTAGACCAGTCTGTGACTATGGATAATGCATACAGTCGGCAAACGTCTTCTAACTTGATACAGAGTTGTCTCTGCTCTTTGTACGCCATCGCGTAGCCAGTAGAAGCCACTCAAACGATACTAACGTACATACAATGACATTGAATTCGGTTGGTTTCCGATTAGCGTGTAGGGTATCGCAAAATTTATCGTCTCTCATGGTCTCAATGAGAGAAACTAGATAGAGTTGTCTTGTGTAACATATATTTCGTTAGAGCAACATTGATCCGATTGCCCGCCAGAAGGCCAGATAAGGGAGCCTAAGTTACGAAAGCGATAACCTTGCTGCTTGACGGAGCAAACGAAACACTAGCAGGTAGAGAATTCAGAAAAATTCATCATAGGCTACGTCTGCGGGAAACGATAGTTTCGTTCAGGTCAGCTCGCGAACAAATCTTTTAGGCTGTATTAGCTAAACGAACATCAGTGATGTTTTGGGACATATACGTATATATAGAACGATTGAAAACAACGATGATCGATGGGACGTAAATATATACAGGCTGAATGCCTTAATTCACTCGACTAGAACGATAAGTATTAGTTAGAACGGAAGCTAAGCGAGCTAGCATCGAAATACTGATTCAGAGTTTTTCGATTTCTGAGAATTAAACGAAAATTATCTCGTCATCATACAATTTATCCGTTATAAATGCCGGATACTCAAGCGTTGTATCAAGCGAAACGTCTTTTCAGAGCCATAGCTATGTCACTTCGCCTTGTGGCCGCTAACACCAATGGATCCACAAGGAAGATTTTACAGAAGTAGCATTTCCTCTGTCCTCTGAACTGGAAGCACTGTTTCTTCGATAAGATACGTGTTTGTGTTGACTATTTCGTGAAACGTATACGGTTGGTCATAGACACAGGACAGGGCCTTACTTCCGTTCGGCAACGAACGTGAGTTCACGACGCGAATCGAACAACAATACCGGCCCACAAGCAGCCAGCAGGAGCCTCTGCCACCGTCATTCACTTTTACTTATCGCAGTAGATTTTTCAAAACTCCCAACATCCATATCGAAAAACCCGACTGAATGGGCGTGATCTTATTGCAAAATGGCAGCTTGTCTTCACCAAAATCTCAGCGTGTCTTCATGTACGAGACCACTGTGCCCTATACCAGTCGAGGTTTGAATACTACCGCTGCCTATTCTGTCGTTTTCTGCATATGAGAATAATAACTGAACATAGGCACGTCAATAAAGCGGTAGAATATCGGTTGAGCGGACTGAGGTATAGATCGAGCTCGGCAGAACGGCGGCAACGGTGCTCGTTGACTGATCAAATTGCTAGAAGTTGCAGACGCACAAACAAGATAGAATTTTCTGGCTGAACACCAACATGAAATCATCACGGAATTAAAATATAGTGCATTGCTGTCATTTGCAATATGCTGCAAAATAACACACTTTCAGCTTATGCGGTAAAAAAAAAAAGGGAGATGATCACGTCGAATGTCGGTAGGTTTTATTTAGAAGATGCTCGTCTAAAGGAGCTTCGGCTTTAGCAGGCCGTCAAGTAGCTACCTTGTTTGTGAGCTTCTCACGTATAGTAAATGTGTACAGAGTTGACGAGTCATCTGTACCCAGGTGTTAAATTGTCACCCTGATCAGTCACGATTGGCAATGCCAGCTTAAGGTCACATCTAACAAAAATCGAGATTTTTTCATCTGCGTATCTACACTTGAGAAAACTTCGTAACCGCATGCCAAGCACGCATGAGACCATTGAGAAACAATAAACTTTTGCGATGTAGTCACTATTTTTTTTTTTTTTTTTCTGTATCTTTCCATGACGCTAACTATAGTACTAATAAACAAAACACACACATCGACAATGTGATCGGTGTTAGTTTTACCGTTGTTGTTGTTGTTATTATTATTAGTCGAGTCAGAACGGTGGCTGATTGAGCCAATCAGTGGGCAAGCGGGTGTCCGCAACAGCTTAGCGGGTAACTTATTTACCTTCTATACATGTTGTTCCACGCTGTGAACGCCTAACGGCAATATCGGCCGTTAAATACATAGAGGAAATCATATAGGTGAATAGGATATACTTTATCGCTAATGACATATTGACGACAACGATCGATGATGGCAATCGCGATGCGCGAAGGATGCACAGAACGACGGATATCTACGACAGGATGATACGTCTAGCATCCTTCGAGCCGATCTCCTTCCGCTGTCAAAGGAGGACATTATCGAATAGTAACAGCAGAAATAGCAACTATAGGATTAAAATCCTTCGTTGGTGAATTGAAAACGAGAGCTCGCGCACAAATGATATTGTGATGCGCTATTCTGTAATTAATTTATATTGTTACTGTTATTTGTAACTGCGTTGCTTGTATAAGGTAATAGATAAATACATCGGCTGACTATAATGAATATTAAGGTCCTACTGTGACCTTTACATTGTATATAATGTTCTCGTATATAATGACGCCAGCACAACGACAAAAGTGCGGTGCTAGAATGCTTTGAATAGTAACATAAAGCAACGACGACGACCGTAATGACATTATGTCATGCTGCCCTAACAGTAACCGTTGTTGCTTATTAAATCAACTCCTTTACTGAGGGTAGTAAAGTTTTGTCGACAAATGATTACTGCAATATCACAAACGTAACGTAAATATAACTGGGTTCTGACATAACCAAACGACCATTCTCGTAAGTTTATATACGTAACGACGCGATGTACTGTTGGCACAAGGACCATTTTAATGTAACAATGTAATTTTTTTTCCAACCAAATGCAGGAGTAACTGCGTCAACGAAACTGTTGTTGGCTAATGTCGGCGTCTGCTGTTGTTGAACAACACAATTGTTCCGGTATAATCCCACAAAAATCTAGCGCTGGGTCACATTTTAAAGGACAGTGCCGGACACATTCAACCGGCTGTTGTTACTTATGATATATAATTGCATTAGTTATTAATGTGTAATAAAACGATAATAGTAACTTCAGCTAGTACTAAAACTCTTAACATCATAAATCTATAACGAGCAATGTCTGTCGATGTTTTTTTCGCAGATATTAAGTATAAGGAAGTCGGAGTTGTATCGTACAACTTTCCTGCATCAGGTCTCTAGTTATAATTGCTCCTTTAGGCCTTATCGGCAGTGTATAGAACAGATGACCGGGCCCTTCCACCTTAAATAGGATACAACGCGTGGTAGCTTATGTTGCATCCAATTTCATTTTTATGCATGAACGGCCTGTGTCATAGTTACATTCGTTTTTAAGGTCCGAGGGATTTGCTAGTTCGACATAGATATATACTCGAAGCCATTCGAAATATACCTAAAGAGAATCTTTTACCATATATCTTCTCCATATATTCAGTTCAAATGAAGACCTGTGATGCTATTCATTGAATAACAGCTAATCTAATTATAGCTGCCACCACAAATGGAACTTGTTACAAAGATAATTATTATCGAGCTCTTTCTTGTCGCTTGTAAATAAGTGAATTTATCAATAAGAGAACATACGGCCCGGCTTATGGCGCGCACGCCGTCCACCCTGGCGAAAAAAAAAAAGTCAGTTGTAATTTTGTGCGCTGTTGCGGATCGAAAAAAATCACCTAGCAGTGGAGGACGAGAGGTCGATTGAATATACCTATACAAATATGTTAAACTTATGGATTATCACAACATGGCATTGTATTAGGCCTAAATAAACATAGGCACATGTACCTTCCCAACGCACTGTTACTATTTATTATGTAGCTAGTAGTAATAAATGAAGAACAAAGATTCGGATTTTTATCGAGTGGCAGATCCCGTTTCACAATGACTGTCGAGTGTTTTGGTGTTTAGCCAGCTTACCTATATTATTTTCTGTTCTACTATATTCTTCCGAAAAACTAGCATTGATTGTGAACTGTTTGTGTAGTGTTTTGTAGTTACCATCGTAGTTTCGAACAGAATTATATGAACGTAACCACGATCTTGTAGCGGTCAACCGGATTACTATATTTGGCGCTTCTCTTCATAGAGCACGATTGTTTCGTTTCGTCTTCCTTTAACGCTCCATTCCGTGCCCTCCTGTCCCATCTCCCCCTCTTTCCGCGCATCTGATCGTACGAGATAATGAATGACTACCGAGGTCATCACGTAATGCCAGTGGTAGGAACTGTTCTCACTTAAACCGATTATGGCACACTTTAAAAAAACTTATCGGTCTATGCTATAATAACAGTAACTACAGCTAATAATCAGCTGCCATTATGGCTGTTATTTTAAAAACACCTCATTTTCTGTTACTGTACCGTTCCCGTTCTAATTGCTATGGCGGCGACGATCAGTCGCTCGTTAGCGAATGGCCAAGTTCGACAAATTAGCAGAAATAGGAGCTCAACTTCGACGCTAAGGAACTAACAGAAGCTATGAAACTAGTCTACGGCAATGGGTGTTTATGCGAGATAGCTAATATTCAAACCGCCGGCTAACTTCTAACGTGTTACATTGGGTCAATCAGTAGTAGCACCGACGAGATGCGTGATGATAACAGCAGCAAGATCAAGCGTTAGTAAAAGATGAATAGCTGAATGAGAGCAGCTGATGGTGAAGCGGGCCCAGATATGAGCCAAAATAAATCGCATCCGCACAGAAGAAAAACGTACAGAAGAACTTACGTAGCAAGGGAAAAAGGAAGAACATGAGGAGGAGAATAGGAAGAAGGAAAAGCGAAAGCTAGACAAAGCAAACATCTCTGCAACGCACAGATTCGACCTAGAGCGTCGCTCAACGCCGTCAATACACGCAGATAGCTATACTGAAAATTTATTGCTACCGATAATAACAGAACCTGCGCCAGAAGCAGCAATAATGGCGGCGTTATTGTCAGGGAAAAACTACGCACAATGGCGTTGTTGGACACAGTTAACAGGGCGATAGAAGTGTTATAACGTCTGGATGGCTCTAGTGTCGTTGAAGATTGTGGCAGCGACTGTAATTTGAAGATGTGTGCCTAACATCAACCGAGGGACAGGATTCATTATAAACGAACTCGAAAATCTTGTGCGCTACCAAATGCGGTGAATGCAGCGATTGGGTGGATACATGAACTTCTGCACTGGCTATCCAATCCAGGCCTTTCCGGAACCTCCGCCGTGTTTGGACGGCAGAATTACTGTCTTGCACGTCCAGATTAGCTCAGCCGTTCGTCTATATATGCGTTCTCAGCGCCATCAAATTACGGCCTTCTTTCTTTTGCCGACTGGCCTCGCCTTGAACCATGCATTGAGCCGCGAATACTTGCATGCACTCCCATTTCTTTTGCACAGGAAAATCCAGTAACTCTTGCTGTTCGGCTAATGGAGACAATACAACTAGATCCAAGCGGGAAAAGGTGCGTGCGCATTCTAAGGAATATGCTACGCGGAAAAATCCCTTCGGCCAATCAGTAATGCTCTCTATCAGTAAACTGGCTGCTCATACTACAGATCCCTGCTCCGCGTTGGCTTCAGTGAATCATATCGTCTAAGAAAGCTGACCAGGCAGCAGTAGCAGCAGCAGCAGCAGCACGTAACAAAAGGATCACAACATAAGCAATACACAGCGACAGAATCGCCCAGACATATGCACACACCCCATATACGCATACCGGACAGGGCATCCGATTCCCCTTACCTGCTCTTACCGTCTGTTCCTCCAGATCTGGGGAATAGCATCTCAAAAATAAGATAAGCGCGACTCCGACGGCGCACGAAGTCGCCGACTCTGCCACTCGAACCCAAAAACGAGCAGCTGCCGTTGTTTCTCGCTCTCTCTCGCCCGTTTATTTTTTACTTTTTTTTTTTTTGTTTATAGCGGGAAATAGTTGGCGCTGACGAAAAGATGAAAGGCGCCGTCGGTGCTGTTGCTGCTGATGGCAACGGTAGTGACGATGGCTGCCGTGCTCACGGTGTGGCGAAGACGATGTTGTTGATTATTTTGGTATCGCCCACCGGTTTCTTTGAGTTTTTTTTTCACTGCTGCTTGTCCGTTATCGCTGTCAGCCATTCGTTCAGCCGACGATCCGTTGCTGACTGACCACTCCACTAGCATAGGAGGCGGCCAATCCACTTCTCTAAAAAGTCATGCACTAAAATTGGAACAGTCATCCGACATGCGGCACGCATTGCTTCTCCTGCTTCGCTAAGAACCGTGGTCGTATGGCCACGATCGCGACTAGCGTTGTGAGCTAAACAACCGCGTTCGCCAAGATGCAGCCGACGCGAAAAACGCAATAAGTTAAGCATTAAAATTTTGCCCTTACTTCTATCTATGAAGGGAAGAAACATAGGAAATGTGGAGTACCAAACGCTTAACTTGGACGATGCTAAGCGGCTACAGAAAAAATACGATATTTAGAATGAGCCGAAAGGGACGCGAGCCTCTGTGGAAATCTTCTTTTAGATATAACGCCGCACGACGCCGTGAACAGCAATGTCGGCATCTCGGGCGAGTCTTACCTGGTTCTTCGTTATGTTATCGTTTTCGTTCAAGTTCATTTGGTCATATTCGGGGGGAGCTGGCGGTAACCTTTTCAGGCCGTAGTCCTTTATGTCTATATTTCACTCCACTTCCACACTTTCAATAGGGTTGAAAAAGCGATGCTTCAAGACAACTCAGGACTACAATTTCTATGGGATGAATAATACTCCATGGCCCACGTGCTTATGATTTGACCTACAGAACGACAGCGTAGAGTGACGAGATGAAGTGCCGGCCGCGGCGGCAATCAGTAACCCTGACAGTATCTATAATACAATACAATATACCGGCAGCAATATCTAACAGCGGCGGTCATGGTTACGCACAGTTTTTATTATTAAGCATTCTGTAGTTCGGACCTGCCATACGTCTTTTCGTGCTTCTTTGGCTCGTAGTACGGCAATCATTCAAGTAAACGAGATGACTATGATGTAGCAGCAGTAGTGGCGGTAGCAGTACTACCTCAGACTGACCCGCGTGTAGAAAACCACCGGTCTCAGGGATCACGCGCCGTAATGCCTAAGTTGTTACACTTATACGCTTTCATTTCCATTTTTTCGTTCTCCTTTATATTGCTCACCGTCTTCTTGACTTATATAATGGTTGTTATTGTTGACAATAATGATGTTGTTGTCGCTACACGCTGAACATAGGCCGGTCGGCGGTGCTATGGCGGATAACGAAGATGTCCGTAAGCAAGACGGATCGCAGTGGTTCATCCCTTCACTTGTCAATGTCATAAAGTTAAAAGGCCTACCTAATGACACCATACGACTGCGCGATATAATATTTGCTGACGCCGCTGTCGCGAGCACTTCAGTTAGATTTCTTTGTAGGACGAACAGAGCGAGCTACCGTTACTGCCGGCTACCGACAAACAAATGACCAAAAAAAGCTCTCAAGCTAAATTAGAAAAGCTACTGCCTCACATGTACTATTATACTCCGGTGTATAGTTTAGCTTTCGTGATAATGACTTACTGGCACCTACTTATTACTCTACGCCACTAAACGGTCATCATAAACGATAGCAATTGTGTGAGTCACATGACAAGATCACGCGGAATATTGCGACTACACGTATATATATATACCAGCTCAACATTTTCCATTTTCGTCATAAAATTGATAATGGCCGTAAAGCGAGACGATGACTATTTATGCACTTATCGAAAACACAGATGAACTGAATCGGCCAAAGCCTGACCAAAGCCAACGATGCTAGGATTTTTCATAGGAAAAAAAAAGCATATTTTTTCTTTTTCTATTTCAAATATTCACTACCACCTATTTATACTTAGATGGCAATTTGTTCCTGATATGCCTCTCGATCTGGTAAGCCCGTACATCCACTTCGAGGCGGTGTGCAGCCTAATAACTCAGTTGTTATTTTGACTAAGAACATACAAAAGAAGGGATACGCTCCTAGAAGGTTGAGCTTTGTTCCTTAACATCCAATCAGATTAAGCAAATAACAACAGTTTGACGAACAAATACTCTCAAAACGTTTTCAAAAAATGCACGACACAAACGTGATTGCGCGTGTGTATTTCTGACCGGGGGGTCTTTAAGCTCATCGAATCCCGAAGTTTCTGTAAACTACTACCACTCGAAGACGAACTTGTAACAGCGTCATCATTTCAATTCGAACGATTCGCATTCGCCCGTGGATTCACTCACGTAAGCAAGAACGCGATCATGTAGGAGTCGTCGATGATGGTGATGAGGTCCATTGTGAAATCGAATCATCCTTATCCTTTCGATGCCTTTGCTTAGTGTCATGTCGATGAAGTAGTGTCATGAAGGCCAAGTTCGTCATCGAAGTACCTTCAATTCAACACAGTTTGTGCGATACATAGCCCAACTGTTGCCAGTTGTTTCGTAGCTACGATTTCTACTACACTATGAACACCACTAATACCAATAATATTTCGCTTCTAGACAAGCACGCTAAATTGCCTCGCAGTGGCTGTCGCAAGCGTTAAGTTTCAGACAGTCAGCTAGCTAGCTAGCTGGCCTGGCCTGGCTGGCCGGCCCGCCGGCCGGCCATTGGACCGGCCGGCGGAGCTCAAAGCATTACAAACCACGGGCGAGGCCGCCAGTTGTTGTGGTTCTGTTTATAGGCAAAATCAATTTACCAGGCATGACATGAACAAAAGTTCACTTTGTTTACTTTCTCGTAGGAAAGATGTAGCACATACACCCCTATCCCCAGTTCCCTACAAGTGCACGTCTGTCTTGATTTCTAGCTACCACCACAAGCTACATATCGTATTCCGTTACCAAGAATCATCGTTCGTGATTATCCTATATTTCTTCTTAGCTGAGGCGTTTGCCCGTCTTCAAAGGTCTTTTCTCTCCTAGTCAAACATTTCTGCCACCGTTCGCCCACCGCCCCCAGCTTTTCCCCCCACACCGTCGCCTAACTAACCGAACCGAAGAGAGTGAGGCAAGCACGAGAAGAGGTAAGTGAAACGATTATCGTCTTTATCAATATTAGTGTTACGACTATTTCGCTATTTAGGTTGTGGTGATGGCCAAAAAAACGTGAAGTATGACGCAAGAGGGAAGCATGTTCGGGTTGAAAATGCCGGTGGACTGAGCAACAATTCTAACAGAAACAGGCTTTCTTAAAGCAACGCTCATCATAGTTCGCGTCTGAACTAATATTTTCAATCTGTAGCTCCAGTCGATCCGAAAACACGATTCCCATCGATTAACTATGACAAGCGCTACCATAGTTATTTAAGTTTCTGACAAAACTCTACTATATAGCAGACAATCATCTGATACTATTTAATGTAGTTTCACAGTGAACAGTATTCCGGATATCTTAGACCTTATACAGTCCTTAGCGAATATCTGCCTACCATAGAAAGGGAACGTTTTCTCTACAAAATTAAGTACACTGAAAAAAATGTATAGAAATATGGAATCACCGAAAGGGCTAGAGCAAGCACACTGTTTAACGTAGGATCAACTTGAGAACTCCATTGCTTACTGTTATGGTATACCCACCGACAAAGCACACGTTATGTGAAGTAATAATGTTGCCCTAGTAATACCCTCGAGAAACTGAAGACTGCTTCTAAATGCGACGTTATTTTGAACTGTGCTTTATCAGAAATTTCACTTGTCGACTCTATATATATATATATATATATATATATATCATTTTCATTATGATCATCGACAGATAAAATATTAGTTACCGTCAAATTTCGCTCCTTTAACGGAACTATTTCTTTATCCCAGCATTCTCTCCCTTCCACACTTTTTGTTAATTCTAGAAATTCTTCCAGTTTTACATACGTACGTAAATTATGTTGGACGATGTGTGCACGTATCTGTACTGGCATAGAACCGTCACAAATGACCATAATAGCACTGATGTATATGAAGACGTATCGTAGGGGAGCAATGATTGCTATTCGTCGAAAGCCCACCTCGGCCACTCCTCGGAATCAAACGTTGGCGTATCGCGTTTAATCGAGAAAATTATACAAATATAGATTCCCATAAATCTAGCCGTCGTTGTTTTTTCTCGTTTCTTCGATCAAAAAGCAAGGGTGGAATATAGCGTATGATTATGTGTAAACAACGGCAACGGCAAAATTAAAAATAAAGGTACGGCAAAAATAAAGAACTACATAATACTTCTCTTTGATGATCTCCTCCGGCATAAAGTATTCAGTTGATTCTTTCCTACTTTATAAAGGAGCTTTCCAATGCTTAAAATACGCTTATCCTAGTACAACGTCAAGCCGTATTAGTCACACCTTCTCCTGTATTCATTCTACCAGGTGCATTTAAGAAATAAATCAATTTTTCAAATAGGGCATCCGAAACTGGGTTATCTTTGCGTCTAGCAAATCCGTACGCGTTTTGTGTTATCTTTCCTGTTCTAAAGGCACAGTTGAGCATTCCCTAGGTAGCGATGCGGGACAATAGTTTCAGCATATGATGTTTATTTCCATATTTTTTGGGTACGAGATTTAACTTAGCAATTTTTATTAAAATTTTCTTTAGAAGAATGCTATGTGTGTGATTAGAGAAATCTTGCTGCACATATCTAATCTCGCTATTTTCTGGTACTCCCTGTTTAAAATGACGCCAATATAGAATGAAGTGGAAAATCCAAACTAACGTCGTGTATTACTACACGGCTCAACGAGCGTGTAAACGTCACAAAAACAGAAGTAACTTACGAATATCTACTTCCATACTTAGCTATTCACACTGTGCACAGATGAACGGAGAGGCATAAACAAACGCGAGTGAAGTTACGTCGAATAATGAAACGTAGAAGGTAAACGTGGGTGCGACGCAACATCACGCTACGTTTCTCAACCCGACGCGTCGTGTCCTAATTGACAACATGCGCTGACTACTGAGTCGGTGATCGCGCAAAAATGATACTCGTTTTTCGCTCTACGACGCTCGCGTTTACCTGCGGTGGCTGCTCCATGCCAGGCTGACGTCTGACGCGTCAGTGTACCTTGGAACCTGTCTAGAGATCAAATGATGCATGGCGGGAACTAAAAGACGCGTGAAATTGACATATGTACAGTACGACGTACTTCATGTACGCAAAAACGTAGTTCTCAAACATTCACGCTACATTTTGAACCCTCTGGTCCGTACATTTATGATTTACGTTTGTGAAATGTATATATCATATGCGTACATCTGTTTTATATACAAATAGTATATATATATATATATATAGAAGTAGTTGACTGGCAAATGCTAACGATCTCTCCGTCTAAATATCCATAGTGTCAATAATTTAATAAGAGTGATGAAAAAAAGAGCAATACAGTGAATTCGGCGTGTCGATCAAAATGGACGACCCCGAAGCCGAAACTACGACCCATCGTTTTGAGTGACAGAAATATCAACTGGGATCAAAAACGTCTGTGAGTGTGTGTATCCGTCCTAAGCGGGGTGGCCATTAACTAGTTACCCACTAACTGTCAGTGATAGACGGTGGAAAAAAGTATGAATACTTTTCTATTGCATATAGTTGTTTGACAAACCCTGTTTTTGACGACGTCTGCGCATTATGCTTTCGAGTACTAGGCAAATTCGCTAATATTATAGCAGCACAGGCTCGACCGACCTCAGTTATCATAAACGATTCTGATTTCGGAAAACAAAATGTTATCGTTATTATTGCTACTATGTATACGATCTTATAAAATAGAATAGAAAATTAGAAGCTATCTATCTCCACATTAGAGAAACGAAATATCCATCTTAGCTGACTTTTTGGGCACTAACTTAATTTGTAGGTCAGGCCTCTTTTGAATACGCTATCCTGCGCGCTATACTATGATCTTTTTACAATGGTGACAGCGTTCTAAAGTGTTTTGGTGATCGGTAAGTCATGACGAGATGAACCAAAGGTTGATGATTGATTGTCTGTCGAACGTGGAACATACGTGTATATTTTATCTTGTGTGAACTTTCTATAATGATTAAGGGAGCTCTTACCCCGGGCATCGACCGGCTTGATATCGCACGAACAATAATTATATCATAAAACTGCTTGGGCCTATTGGATGTACACGTATTGCACATATATGTGTACGTAGTGTTGAAAGCGCGATACTCATCTCGTAAGTCGTTTATAAAGTAGAAATAAAAAATAGAAAAGTACAGTATAACGAGGAAAAAACAAACAAATAATAACAAATAATAACAATAAAAAAACAAACAAACTTTAGGGTCTAGCTTTAAAAAAAAAAAATACGATATAACCTTCATTTGACTTTTTTGTATTGGTTAAACTGTTCTTTCAGGGAAGCAGCATTGGCCTTATGAATGACATCCATGATTTAAGCGGTTCCTTCCTTTTAGGCTTATATAACTCTACGAAGGCATTAAACGTGCACGAGTAGATTGTTAATGATTTAGACAGACAGGTATGCGCACTGACCTCATTTACTTCTTCATATGTACACGTAAGGCCTAAAACGATGAGGGATAACTGTTTAATATGAACAGTGTACAATCAGTACGGGCGGTCAACGTGCGACTTTGTTGGTAGGCAATACAATACATCTGTGATTAGAAGGCTAAGCGTACGTATGGTCCAGCCTTAGATCAGCTGGGAACTACTATTTATTCAGGCAGTTTGCGTATATTATGGGAACATAATAGACTGCCTAGATATTTTTGATATGGGACGATGAAACAGTGATTGTTAACGATGCAGTATCATCATTCAGCCGTCAATTCTCACGTTAAGCCTTTAGGTGGTCGTGAACAACTTAGATTCTAAATATTTCTCTAAACTGCAGAAAAAACCGATTCGTGTAAGCGTCCTTCCTGCACGTTCCCAATACCTATACCACATCGCTCCCGCCGACAACAACAACCCGCTATAGACAACAGCTGGGGCATTAATAGAAGGCACTGAATATTGAGTATAGATTGCCCAACTCATATCCGACGGTCGTTCTTCTCTTTGTGTCAGATGCACGCTGCCACTATATGGATGGTCTATTAATTAGCTCAGCAATCAATAAGTGAGTAAAGTAAAAACGGTCGAGGGATAGTTTGTACATTTCCAAACAGACGTACGTTGTTGCTGTTATTGTTGTTTTTGAATAGCGCAGTCCTGCATTCCGATCAGCGATGACAACAGCAGCGGTGTAACACGGGATTAAATTTTTTTCTTCGATCAGGTGTTCCTGCTCCTGCCGTGACGTCGTCACCTGTAAAACCTTTGATTTCTTCTATAAAAGTAATAGTTAACACCGGGTCGAATTACTGTTTGGGAATAGGCAAGGGCCTCTGTGATTAGCAGCACCTTGCTAGAAACGCTCGTATGTGTGACGCTTAACTAAAACGGTGAAATGCGGCGACGTGTACCGTGTGAGGCAGCAAAAAAAAAAAGCAAACTAATTGTAACACAGAGGGGCAAGAATCACAGCGATCGGCGGATGAATTTTATGTTCGCATCATCACCCTAGAATTACTATCCATATCATAATCTTTTAATTCTTCGTCATCGCTGAGAATTGTCGTTATCAAACTAGTTGCGCTGACCTTATAACTGGCATTATTGCGTCCACCGATGCCGCCGTCAGCAGCGCGGCTGATCGTAATTTATTGAAAAACGGTTGAAATCGAAGTTGTACGCCAGAGGCATAGTGAAAAAGATCACGAAGCTCAAATTTCCGTATTGACGAAGCACAAAAGTCATACTCTATCAGCAATGACTCTGATCTTTATTCCATATTGATGTATACAAGCACATCGTCGCTAACGTTGTTGCCGCCGCATTTCAATTCTATATAATTATAATCGATTTATTATTCTACTTGGTAGCTCTGTCGGGTAGACGGGCTAGGGCTAGCATGTTTACGCAGTCATATCACCATTATATTATGTTTATGAGCGTTTGGCGTATCACCTTCCTATTATGAAGACTTTCGAGGTGGTGACAGAGGCAGCTGAGATGAGTGCCTCATCGTCTCAGGATGAGTACGACAAAGAAGCTATAGTGTTAACAGCGGCGTTTGACAATGATCGGCCCTTATATATTATAACTTTGTCGTTACGTATATGTTATTACTGTATACGTAGATGTATTACCCGGACGATGATGATGCTGATGATACGAATGATGATTATGATGACAACTACTGTAGACCTCGGCGAAAACATACTTCGCTAAAAAGAACAATGGGACCAAGTAAAACAGGGATAAAAATGAAGAGTGTAAAGTTGACATGGGAAAGCTGATGAGAGTGCAAATTTCACGTTCGTCAGCGTCGTGATCAGCAGCAGCTCGAACTTGTTGTCTTTACGCTTGAGCCGTCCGGCTCAAGTAAACGCTGCCAACCGCGTTCATTGATAAGCATTATTCAGCGTTGCTTTTGGCGTTCAAACCATTGGCCAGAAGTCAATTTTTCACCCTTCCCGAAGTCCAAGCTTGTCAGTCCTGTTTATCCCGCCGACTCCGTAGCCTTCATGCATCCTTTTTTTTCTTTCGTTCTCAATGAACTACGACGATAGTTATAAGAAGAAAGGTCCACTAAATGAAGGTCACGACCTGAACTAGTGCTGCGATTACAGCTTGCAACACCAGCACCGATCAAAAACAGATGAAACGTCGAACAGAAAGCAGTCGGCTTTCTATCATTGAACCAAACCGGATAACTATTCAGCCGGTCCATCAAGACAAGCTACCTGACGAGAGACAGTAATGTCGGCGTTAGCAACCGAAAACGGTTCTTCTGACACTGACTATGAAAAACGGGTGACAATACACGACTGGAAACAAAGAAAGGATTTCAATCGACGAGATAAGGCTAAAATATGCTAGAAAGGACGTGAGTAAGTGAAACTATGCATGCACGCATATTTCTGATCAGTATCTGACAAAGAGTATTGAATATGCATCTTGTCTTCAGCGGCATGATCATTTTCCTGTACTTGCAACAGCCCCAGTCAGTAGCACTAGCTATGCTAGTTTAATGACGCATTAATTATAGATGATTAACTATATTTTTAACCCTGCCCATTGATAAAACAGGAAAGAAAGAATAAAAATATAAAGCTGCCATTTGTTATATTTACCGTATTTGATTTGTTTGTCAAAGATACTGTACACAATAAGTAAGTAACTTGGGTTTGTAAAACTAGATTAAGTTACGCTCAGGGCGACTTGCAGTGTATTGAATTACTTGTGATTTTTTTCATACGAGGTAAATATAAAAAAAACGAGCTCAAAAAAATCTCGACTGGCTTTATACTAGTTTAAGGTCGTATGCATCTATGTATAAGCTACGCAAAGTGAAGATATTGGAGGTTTCCTACAAGTAGGTACCAAAAAACTCCACTCACAGCCGACTCTAAACCATTTCTTCAATAACAAGCCTGTGTAGGACTGCTTCAGGAAACTAACAAAGCAGAGAACTCAATGCGAAGAATCTGGAAGGACTGAGGACGCAAAAGAATTACTACATATATCGCCCTTTCTTTAAAGGGTTTCTCTGCCGGGAATCGGCTTCAAATCATCTTGTACGTACACTTTCGCTTGATAGGCAAGCAGGTCACCACTGGAATAGTCCTGCCAGGACGATTCGTAATAGATCAGGTCCTTTTAGGACAGAACAACCAATCCATTATATATATATTTCGGAATTTAAGCGTAGATTAGCCATTATATAATATGTTCACGCAGGACGAAACCTCGCCGAGACTATAAACCTGTTTTTGTCTGAAATCAGTAGTCTATGTTATTGCCAGCTTTAGCGTGGCTTCGAAAGAAGAAAGAATTTCGTGCGACAAATCATAAAATCCTCGACTGACTTCAAGCTTATAAAGCTAGCTTACAAGTTAATTAGAAAAGATTGCCTAAAAAGCCATTTCTGATACACCTGAACTTTTTATTTAAAGATTACCAGCCGTTTTGGTGGGCACGATATCAATTGCCAATGCCAATTTCACGCATCATTTTGATCAGCTTTAACAGCTATTGGCGAAATGAAGGACGGAGTACTTTGAAAATGACCAGGGAGTGCCTTAGGTCCTAAATTAGATATGCGATTGCGGCGAACGACGCTAGTCATACCGAATAAACACAAGCGTCGAGAAGGACACTTTGAGCAGATCGAAGATATTTTGCCGAAAAATTTATTTTTATTTAAATAAAAACTCATTAGAGATATATATTCCGACGTGTACATATATATACAGCAGCATATATTTTGAACCTGTTTTTATATATATAATTGTGTGAAACGGGATTTACTAAGGTAGTCTATTATACATTAATTTCGGATTGCCGATGCACCCAGTAGATAAATCATATTTTATTCGAATCTGTTGTGCTTTTGTGCTCTTGCCTTGTTCTAAATGAACTCGTAGTTCGTCGACTGGCTTCTAATTCTCTCGTGGAATTGGGTCTCGAAAAGCTTCTCCTCTAGACACGTTACTCTCAGTGTATGTATATTGATTGGTCAACATATGTTGAATTTTTTTGTTGTGACAATGCGTTGAAGACTGTTGCTGCAACCGTCGCGCCTCCCTCTACGGGGTCAATAGGATTCTAGGTAACGTAGACTAGAAGAAGCAGCAGGCAGCTTAAATTATCAACCATTTCGTTATCCACATTGCTATGCGTTACTATTACTAATATATTGTGTCGTCTTCGTACAACGGTTACGTCATGTCTTAAATAATATATAATAATTACCGATTTAAATTTAAACAAAATACTCCCTCGTCTCAGTGACCTGGCTAGCATCGAGTGAAGTGGCAGAAGCAACAGGCACGGTATTATGATGAAGGATTTATCAGCCAAGCATGATTCTCAATAAGTACTATTTGCTAGAAATGATCATTGCTAGATACGTGTACTGTTGTTTAGCGATTAAATGCCGTTTGTTCTATAAACTAGGATTTTTTATGACTTTGTACATGTGAACAGTGTTTCAATGATCAACCCGCGACAAATGTCGATCAAAGAATCGACAGGTTCAGCTGGTCCTGGCAAGCGCATCCTTTGGATATCTCATAAATCATTGTTTATTGCCATTATCAGTACCCAATTACCACTAGAACGCTAAAATCGACATTGCATCAGGGACTAGTAAAACCATCCAGTCGTCCTTTTCTCCACTCACTCTAGTCAATCGTCTCCTATTTAACCGAATTTAATTGATTGTCCTGCCGTTCACCGGATAACAATCAATATAATCAACGTAGAACGAAAGATCAGCCATAGGCCAAACGCATCGCTGTTCGATAATTCAGAATGGCGAAGCGCGTGCCACATCGTTGTGGTCTATATGGCTATAATGCTGTACGTCGGGACTCTAGATGCATATATATATGCGCACAGAGTGATATATACGCTGTGTTTACATTTATGACTTTAATTATCGTTGGTATATATGTGCGTTTCATAATAAGACATAAATGGTGATTGATGACTTCAAAAGTTCAGTTGAACTAATATACCGATAAGCTTTTATGTACAGACGCGACGTTCCAATTAACGAACAGTCATTTTTCGCACCACCTCATGACAAGACCGCACCAGCTACGAACTTCAAATCGGAGGATAACATTAACTATCGTATAAAACTTAATCAGATCGCAGCTCTTTTTGGCCAAGGCCTTTGCGCTGCTCGAATTGATGGAATTCATGTCGGGCAGAGTGTAATACAAACGGAGTTGAGTCTACATTAAAAATTAATTCACTACGCTTATAGTGTGCCGTTAGTTATAAATATGTCGTTAGTTCTTTGGAACCTAACATGATTGCTAAACGCATCATTTGGGATTGGTTTTTTTCACAGCGCATAGTCTGATATCATAAGTAGGAACAAGGTGATGCGTAACGTGGAGACCATCCGTACCCGAAACAGTAATCCGCATCAGACGGAAATGGCAAATGTGGAGGGTCCCTCGATAATTATTACAGGAGAAAATAGATTACAAAACCTGCTTTTCGGGCCCAGTCTATTTCTGCCGAATTTATCTCAGTCAATATAAACGAGATAGCGTATAAGGGCATCCTGGTAAGCTTCGAAGGCCGCAGCCCAAGTAAAACAGGAGTGTGAGTGGACGCGTGGAAGGAAATCGGGTGACTGCCAACGTAAGGTCGAAGTCCCCTTACGTTTCCTTGGCCAGCTTCTCGTTACGTTGAAATATGTCAAAATGTTAGGTATATTTGCTATTGTAGTGTGGCACAGGAATTTTCCATAGAGCACTCGCTTGATTTCTTTATAGAAATGGTCGATCACGGTCAAACTGTCATTCAGCCAGCTGAAACTGTCAGCCGTGAAGACACCAAGGCTTTGCGGCAGTACTCTCAGTATCCGAGTATATGAATAGGTCCATTCGTTGCTTTTGCTCGTTCCCGCAAATGACGTCGGAGATACCGTCCAAGTCGCTTTCCTCACGGAAGAGAATGCCTTGTAATACAATCAACAAATAATGGTTAAGCAGATCCTCATTCTCACACCTGTAACTTCAATTATCTTCATTTCGAACAAAGATTCCGTTTAGAAGAGCGTTATGAAAATATTTTCATAGGTGAAATTTCTTACGTTCGTCGTAACAGTCGCCGTCCCTTTGAGGAAGAAGCACAGTCCCTGCTATGGTCAGTGGATAGCGCGATTATTCCATTTTAATACAATTCATATTGGTGTAGAAAGATGAGAATTTGATTTCGTAAATTTCCAAGCTAAAAATGCACCCAACACGTCATTGGGCCATTATTCACTTAGCGTACACTCCGTTCTACTGTATATACATATATATATATATATATAGTACTGATACGAGAGGGAGATAGTTACACCGTCGTAGATATGTACGACATCAGCAGGCATCTGTATGATAACAAACTGTAGAACAGAGCGACAACTTAAAAGTACCCAACTTATTTGCTAACGATTTAACCCAAAAAAAAATCCAAAGAACCAGAACGGCAATACAAGCTGACCCTATCCTCATCCTGATCTTGATGACGCTATGGAAGTCGATTAGGAAATTCGTTGACTGCTATAAAACGAGATATCAGCGACGGCAATAGATTATGCAATCGTTCAATTGAATTTAACTGAGTGACGCAGCTTCACTGTTGATTGCTGCTAGTAAAAATATAACAGTTATCAAAAGTACAATAATTATATATATATATATATATATATATCTATAATTATACGTCTATTATACGCATCTATAATTATACGCATGAGAACGATTGAATATATGGTACGCATTGAATGATGATACTGATTTTATGTATCGCAGTTTCGGCGGTGAATGGATCGAACCTTACGAGCAAATGCTGTTATTTTTTTAGCCTGAATGACTCATTTCATTTTTATTTAGCAAATTTATTATTTCTTCGACGCTGTTTATTATTAAACCTTCGACGCTGGGATGAAGTGCATCCAATTTTATGCGACAATCGATATTTGTTCAGATTATTCAATATTATACTAGACAACAAGTCTTAGATATTAATAAGCATACGTACAATGTCAGATATAAATGGGAACAAGTCGAACAAACTGAAGCAATACACCGAAAAGCGTTTTACCTCGTGTGACTGTCCAGTGATGACAGAACCTTTTTCAGGTTTTTTAAAATTATTAAAAGGAAATCATCAAACACGTAAACGTTTGTTCAACCTTCTCATCTATGAGTCTCACAACAAAGTGACGCACGACTGATACATTTATTTAGATATGTTGAGATACAACTTTATATGAACATCTGCTAGCTCCCATGTTCGTACTTTTCGCGCACCCTGTGATGGTAAATTTGAAAGAAGGAGCAGTTGATCACCATTCGTTCATGTATTTCAACAATATGATGACCTCAAAACTTCAGTAGTTAGCCATCGTGGTCAAAAATGAAAGAGTCGGCTAGACGGACAAACATCGATGAATGACTTAATCAATAAATGGCACCACACACGAATGCTTTTTCTATTGCGTTCACTCCCACATCCGTATGCCGATAGAGAAGCGACCGCAGTGTCTATTCACGGCTACCATGGCCCCACGCTAGATGAACAAGATAAAGTACTTTATATAAATCACTATCCCGCAGCCTAGTATTGCTTGTCATGGGTGCTCCTTATTTTCTAGGACGGCATATTTTTCACGCAAAGGTTTATTTGTCTATATATATATATATATATGGCATACTACACGTCATGCATCGCGGCTCATCCACCTCTCGGAAGTCATACATAGACGCGATACAGGCTTTTCTCTACGTTCTAGAGAAACCACAAGCAAGCACATAGGACAACCGATACAATTTCTGTCGAAATCGAACGCCGCTTACCCGAATGGAGCGATGCATGACTTCAATCTATTTCGGACCCGTTTACATTCGTGGCCGATCCAATTGTAATTGGTTTCGTTGCCGTCATCTAATTACTACCCACCGTCGTTCACTTCAACAGCGATGCTGCTACTGCTGCTGCAGGTGCTTGTAGAATCTGCACGGACGGCGTAGAGCCACGCGCCCAGTACCGGTCATGGCGTCGGCGTTTGCACAGTTTTGACGTCAACACTAATAACAAATAAAACGATGGAAAACTCAACAACAGGCAGCAAGATCTATTGTGAGAACGCTCGTTAATGCCGATGCTGCTGTTTTTGTTTGAAAAATGAACCAAAAAAATAGCGGCTTTGGAGGGATAGATTAGCGGCCAAGTTTTAGGCTAGGGTCCAAGCTCCACACTCCCGTATGCTGCTGCTGCTACCGCAGCTGTCGCACCGCCAAAACGCGTCATCGTGATTATCAACCACGAACAGCACCAAGACGTCAAACACGAAAGGCGCCGTCCGAGTTTTTTGTGGTTGATTCTCATAATTCGACGGATGAGATTTTGTGTTAAAAGAAAGGATTTAGATTGTGACTATGATAGAATTAAAGAACGAGACACTGAGGAGGAAAAATAGGTACAGAAGAAAGAAAAATAATTGTGTCTGCACCGATCCAGTGGAAAAATAAGCGCATAGAAAACAATGAAATAGAATGCCATAGGCGAAGCGTTTGTCCTGGTATGTACCGTTGCGATATACTACGATGTATGCAAAATGGGCAGCACTGGCCTAACACTACAAAAGACCGTATCGTATCGTACCGTACCGTATCGACTCTGATCTTCTTGTCTTCCAACACAGATTCAGTACGATGAAACTAATATTACAGTGGCCGCCACAGTAGCAGTAAAAGCAAATGCGCTTTTCTTGACAGTTGACAACGACAGCGGCCGGTCAGAACCCCTCGTGCGTTTAGGCCGCACCCTCGTTGATGAGCTTCAGAGCGACAGGCGCCGCCCAGCGATCCTCACCCTGTAATGATTTTACTACGGGAACAAAGCCGCCTGCTCATGGGTAAAAAAGCAAACTTTAAAAATCCAAATTTAAAAATAAAACTCACAAAATGAGAGAAACCACAATCGTGTATGCGTAGAACACAAGGCTACTTGTATATTTCTCGTAAATAAGCACTTAAGTTAATAAAACTGTATCATCTGCCATGGTATAAATGTGTCATGTTGGGTAATTAAATTGTTGACACATTGCAAGATGCGGCAATATGTCGCCGCTAGTAAAAATTTTCATTTGAAAGGTACTTTCTAAAGAAACAATTCACGGACATTCGTGCTTTAGTTTATACCGATGTAAGCTCCCAGCGTCGTGGCGCAGGCAAGCCCAAAAATACAAGAAATTTTCCACCATCCATTTTCTAAATACTGCGTCCACAAGTCGATGAATCTCTACGGGTGGAAAAAATTTCATAATTAGTCTAATGTGCACTATTATATTGCTGTTAACTTCACTACGGCGACAAATTATCTCAGTTCAGATAAGGGTGAGACTAGAAGAAATCCGGCGCCGGATATAATTAATCGGTCCATCACAAGCCTTATAGTAACATTAAAATGTCACGCCTTACAAGATCTACACTCATCAATCTATTGCTTTTTTGACGATTGATCGAAAGATTGCGAAGAAAGCGATAGAGTACCGGTATTTTGTTGCTGTCAGAGCTTCCTACAGACTAGGCTGGTTTAAAAGAACCAAAGACAAAAGAAATGCCGGGGAATATTGTAGGAACGATATCCGTTTTTGTGCATCTATCAAAAGGCAGTGTAGAACCATTATTTATCACCTTATATCTATAAAAATCTACATCGATGTATAGTATCTTATACATATATCACAATGGAAGCTAACCTTTTACTCCTTCTATATGTTTATTGTCAGACAAATCAAATAATAGCATCAATAATAACGGCCCCGAAATGGTCACCCGCTAGCAGTATATAGCTTAATTATATGGGTCGCTACTTTAATAACAATTACAGTGATAATTCTATATTATAGCGGCTATAAATGCTTTTCTACAACAATAATCATATCGTATTAGTTGAGCTCGAAAAGCAAAAAAAAAAACGCACTGAACAAGTCTAGCTGGATGGAGATGAAGCTTGTCGGTTGGCAAGGGTAGGCAAAAAAAAAAAGACGTCTGATTGGCTGCCTTGTGGTCTGATGGCCCATTGTCTGTATTCGTTCGGGTGGTGATTTCGGTGCAAATCTTCACGCCTTTAGCGCCCATCGTATAATGTATAACAGCACGTTATCCTTTAGCAAGCAATCTGATTAGGCACCCAATGGCAAAAACGAAGGCTGAAAACAGCGCAACCATTGTTCATTAGCGAAATGTGATTCTACCCATCATATCACAATTAGAGAGGCAAGGCATGGCCATAACACTCGTTAATGTTTTGTTATGTTGGACTTTGGAGCTAAATGAGAGAGCCTTCCATCCGAGGTCCGATACAGAAAAACAGCAGCTACGAGGTACGTTGCCATATGTGTTCATATGAAGGTAAACACTCATTCACTATTTAACCTATTGATCGTTACTGAGCGAAATTGTAGTCATACGACGGCAAAAATATGGCTGTGCACCCCACTAAGGACAATTTCAGCCAACGATGTAGAAAGAGATAGTTTATGGAACTCACTAACTTTGTACCGTCTAGAACTCCATTCAGCTTCGTACAACCTTTATTTAGTCAAAAATAGGATGAATATTATTAGATATTACTAGCTCGCAGAAGGTTTTCAACAGCTAAGAACTATGCAAGACAATCGCATCATAGAACACACATTGAACCGCATTCGAAGATACCCATATGCGAGTACACAACGAAGTGTAGATTTCATTCAGAGCGTGAATAATACGTGTCTAGTAGGCACAGGCTCGTAGGTCATCTGCCCTGATTAATGAATTCTGTGTGCGCTAGCTAAAGATGGCGCTAGACGGAATTGTTTCCTTATCTTACGATGAGATGCGATTGCCGTATAAATATTTCGATCGTACATTTGGTCCTTGATCAGTCTGATTGCAGAGACAATTAATTGCCAGACTGAGCTCAGTATCGAATCCGCATTTCGGATATCCTTGGCATACACTGCATCACCCATTCAATGTTATCAATCATTCTGTAGCACAGGGCTAGCCGGCGGTATATCGGCTCGAGTTTTAGATACGATATAAGTGTATTATAGTGAACTAAAGTTACTCGCAATTATTGCAATTGAAGTTGGAGATTGAAGCAACGAGATTGACTATCCGATTTTCTATTGTTCAAAATGAGACTGGTTATTATTGAATTCACTTACACGCTGTGATCTAAACTGTGTGAAATAATCTCGCTCTGCCATTTCATTCATTACGTCGCTACGTAGAAATATCAAAATGACTCAAAATTTTTAGTGAGAACATATATAGAATCTTCGCGGTGCTATTAACTCAGCTGTACGCCGAGGGAATAGGTCAGCATACGGTTCATGGCGCATACAGAGGTATGCGTTCTTTGTAAGTGCAACATCACAGCACGAGATTGAACATGAAGAACGGTAATGAACGTTGAAGTGCGACATAGTTTTCTGTTTGTTTTGGGACTACTGTAAACCCTGTAAGAAATCTCTCTCAGCGGGAAAATGAACTTGTTAAAAGGATGATAACCAAGGGTGGATTGCTCAGAGGCAGCCATGTTTTAAACAGGTCCTATTTTATATTGGTAAGCGTCGTTAAGTAGAATGTTCCGTTTTCGGACGTTGTATGCATTCGTTTCTATGGCATCACTACACGCTGTAACCGCAGCGAACGTTTTTGCGGCTGAGGTCTTAAAAACCACACATAACGTTTTCGTAATTTTCTTCGCTCACCTTATATCTTAGCGACTAGCTAACTCAATAACGTCACAGGACAACTGTCCTGTGACATTATTGACTATCGGGAGGGTAAACAAAAGTGTGGCTAAATTTTCCCGTGCTCTCTTTTGCAGTTTTACTTTTTCAATGATCTATCTGCATTGGCATTTATTTGACTCATCTTAATATTCGTTAGTCTATTTGATTGTCGTCTTGTCTTCCCTCCTTCTGTCAGTTTACAAGTAAATATGTTTAATACTAGAACGAAGCACTTTCAGCAGCGGTAATAGTTGCACGGAAGAATAACTTGCGAGCTGGATCAGCAACTAGGCTGACACGGAACCAGACGTACTTCCACGCAATAGCGTTGTCCTGTCGCTGGTATCTTTGCCCCGTACGGCCACTTTGTCGCTGGCGCCCTTCACGTGAGAGCACGCGTGCGTCTAAACTACACGTCGTAGTGATGGCGGTAGCGGCAAGATGGTTTAACTGAGGCCTATATGTGCAACTGCATCATCGGATTTGAGCGATATGTCGAGGTTCCCACCGGCCACTCTTCGTTTCTGCGCATTTCTCCTTTCGCCAATACTAATAGCAGTTTAGTTAAGAAGCATAGCACAGCAACTATACTCAAAAATCCGCATTATAAGTAACACAGCAACTAGAGCGATGCCAATGGAAGAAAAATCTGCATAAACAGATGGGTAATGTCACAGTATGGCAACAGCTGATTACTGCGCTAGAGAGTCATCAGTACTTTATTTTCTCTTTCCGTAAATGCCTGTGTTTATCTATGTACCATTATTCACTGTAGCTGAGTGTCAAAACCGGCCAAAGCCGCCGGACGCACCAATATATATGCATGACGTCGACAATGGCATTATAGAGCGTGTATAAATGTAGCAATAATGCTGTATGTAGCTTTGCGGGACTCTCATGAACAGGTTAGACAATAATAACAAAAACAACAATAACAACAACAACAACAACAACAATAACAATGTCATCCGGTATCGCGCAGAAGCTTACACCGTTCCCATGAGTCGGTGAAAGGCGCGAGTTTATCTTCGCTCATGGTGTTTTTACCGCATTGAAATACAATCATAACAATGGTGACAACAACAGCCACCCTTAGGAGCAACTAAAGAACAACAGTAAAATTAACGAAAAAGAAAGTGCTTGTAAATGCAGCGAGGCACGTCCGAACAAGGCCAAAAAATGAAGGTCTCTTCGCAGCGGACGATTGCGCAAGGAAGGTAACGCACTGTGAAGCACATCCGAAATTAGACTTATCGTACACGTCCTTTCGTCAAACCATTCTTATATTTGTTTACGATGCAAAAAAAGATCAAGGGAATACATGGTTCATATTTGTTAAAGCATGGGAAGACTCTTAGCAGACTCTCAGCTTTATGCTCAAATTCTAGCTTAAAAACAGTTTCCGTTTATGGGAAGCAAACGACGTAATTATATGAGCGTTAAAAAAATTACGATATATATATATATATATATACATACATGTATATATGGTTTTTGGCTGTCGATCAAGCGTAGGAAAATACAGTACCGAATGACCACTAAGATAAGGTTCACCTGCATGGTCACGACAAAATTTCCCTATCACAACCAAAAAATTCTTGTCATTTATATAAACGCGAAATAATATCATTCATGTAATAAAAGACATCTTGCTATAAAAATATACACCCAGCTTTTTATAGCTTGTTATATATCCCGTCTGCCCCGATATTGTAACGTCCCGTGTGACATTGGCTTCCGCAGGAGACAGAGGGAAACTATCGAATCTAGGACGTCCACATAATCCATAAAATTGATAGAAATTAAAGGAAAAAATAATAGTTGTCATTGCACCACATAAGGAGAAGGTACGCAATGGAGAATAGCATTAGGGTTGGCCGGCCCCAAAAAATAAACTTCGGAAGCTGTGGTCCGTTCGCTATATGTCCGCGACAAAAATCACTGTCAGAGAACATATAGTAATAAAGTATGAAGCAGATGACCAAGTTATATGCTTGCCTGGTGTAACTAAACTTATGGCCGTAGAAGATTAATGGGTTTGTACAGGCAATTCCCATTACACGTTCGCTACGACAACCTGATGCACAATGATGACTGCTGCTGTTGACGACAATCGCACGAAGGATCCGATAATGTTTTAATAAATGGATCAACTCAATAGTTTTGTTGTGTTTCTTCGTCAGTAGCTTTCATCTATCGGCATTCTGCACTAGACGAAAATGTAGGTCGATCAACGTTAGGAGACAGTTTTGCTATCCAGCTATCCACAGACGGCCAAGCTTTCCCCGGTAATTACCGAATTTTATCGTAATGAAGCGTAACGTGCCGTCTACGCTATTGCCGTTGCCTGTTGTGCACGTCCGGCTGTACGGTAAGCAGCAGTAGGCCAATATGAACTCAACCACAGTCATCACTAGAATTGCCGCCCCTGTTTAAGTGGTATTTCGCCCACCTGTTATCATTAATATACACATATAATAGTACATATTGTAGCGATTCATTCTGGGTCGCTTACGTTGCATGCAACGAGCACCAGAAAACGGTTGACGGCTCACCGGTTAGAGCTGGCAATGGGCGCTAGTTGCGATATGGCATCAAACTGGTACTTCTGCCTAAAACGCTGAATGAGAAAATCTATACTGTCAGTGCTGCCGCCGTGTTATAGACGGAAGACTGATATTGCCAACAACCGCAAAATGGGCAGATGCTTACGGGCGGGCCGGCGCTTACTACCAGAACGCCCAAGGGTGCCAGTTTTACATACAGAATATACGGTTAGCTATATATACAGGTCTAAAACAAATAGTTAAAGTGTATGATAGCTAGGCAATGTACACTACGCCCCGCTCTGCTGACAATGAAGGCGTGTCATGCTGGATAGACCGTGCTAATTTAATTTAGCTGCCTCACAGATCGGCATTGCGCAAATACAGTCGCGTCGAAGAGTTTTCGAAGTTATGATATGTCATCTGCTTTGTTGCTGTCTCAGTGGAGAGGTTCGGGGATCCTTCACATGACTACCTAAATCATTGGTAACGCCTGATACAGTATATAATCGGAAAGGGCAACATCACTCTCGCTGCTCTTTGCTGGTATAGTAATACAGGGTCACGGAAGTATCAAATGGTATAAATGAAGACAAAGATCACGATATTTATCACTGGCCTGCAGATTACCGCCTATCTTAGAGTGATCTCACGTATCGATAGATTGAGCTAACTTGGCTAGCGTGGACCAACAAAATCGATTACATAGATAATCTTGAAATTACATTATCACTAGCTAACTATTTTAGATAAATTTCCAAGAGAAAATATAGAAGTCAAAACGCCCTTATGTATGCATGATGGGCAATAACGCCTGATCTCGTTGACCAAAAAGTATTACACATTCATATTATTATATACGCCTATAGGCAATTGCATCGAAACGTTCATTCATCGATCTGAAACAAAATATCTTCAACATAGTACACGCTACCATGCAACAGCTTGAATCGAAACGAGAAGATAGTGCCAGTTATCGTGCGTTATAATTTGACGAAGGCCGAAGCTTCTTGGCGGCACACAGCCTGTTTTCTAAACCGTTATTGTTCTTATGAATAAACTGATTAGCTGAAGAGGAAGCCAAACGCATTAAGAATATTATAAAGTTTCAATAGATAAAATGAATCATTGGAATAATCCGAATCGTCGGCTTTCTGTGCACATGTTTATATGTGTTTTATATGTTTATATATATTGCAGCCTTCAAGTCGGTTGGGATAAATCTGTTTAATTTGTCTCAATTTGCCCCAGTAATAACACGGAAAAATAGTGAAGCTAGCTAGCTAGCTAGTGATGTCCTAGGGGGCAACATTCGGTTTTGAAGTTTTGTCGAATCAGTCTGTTAAAGGCCAACAACCAATAGCTAAGGTTACCAATAGGTCGTTTTTACCTTCTGTGAGAACTTCTGTGAGTCGTTCTTAGACGTTGATACTGACAAAACTGTCAACGAAAAAATAGTAGTAATGCTTGCGCAACGAAACGAGGCCAACGATAGCTAAATTCTTCCTGACGACTGAGCACGATGGGAATCCCGGACTAATGACCAATCATTAGTTAGTGCAGCTATTTTGCCTCCAATAATGTGGATGAACCATGAGCGAGAAAAATGGAATTGGATTGAGGGGTTAGACGGATGCTATGGCTACCTGCTGATCTAACAAAAGTTATCCTGTAATAGCCGTTCTTTTCTATCTACAGCAGCCAAGAAGCATCTATACCAATAAGTGGCAAACTTGTTCAGTAACATCGACAATTTGAACGATTGAAGTCAGCGTACGCCAGTCTGAACGAGGGGGTAGGTTGTTGTTGCTCTTGCTCTGGTGATCGATGCAGGAACTATTATTGAACACGGAATGGGGCATCGACTATAGAAAACGATAAATCCGTACGCGCCATCTTCTCCGAAGTCAACTCAGAACTACCACGTACACATATTATTTAAACAGTATTTGCTAACAACGACATGCAGCGCCATGAACAGTGTCTATGTATAGGTACGTAAATTAATCTAAGTGGACTTGTTTTCGCTTGTGTATATCTTTAAATTTTACATCCGCCTCGTCACTCGCGTGGTCATTCCGGATGCAGCAGGCGCAAATGTATGGCTAGCCTACCGTACCTAAGGTGCAAGATATATTTATGGACCTCGCCGTAGTTGTGAGTCCTTAACAATTCTTTTTGACTATGTTGTGTGTCCAGTATCAGATCTCTGTAATCTCACAGGGAAATAGACCCAGTCACACAAATTTTAATGACAATAACGTCACCGCTTCAAAAAACCGACTCAACAGCAACACTCCCACGAGGGATTCACTCCCCTTCTATTTGTGTTGTTGTTGCTCGATCGCTCTGTAGAACATTATGCAGTTAACTTTTACCAAAAATCTTACGATTCTCATTTATCGCACAGGTTTCAGTTATACCACCGGTAGTTCCTTTTGTCCGACATTGTCTTTCAATGCCTATATTATATCATAATGGTTTGCCATGCGACCATCGTAGCGGTTAGTGATAACAATGATTTTTGTCTATACATGTGAGGTTCAGCAGCTTTCGTTTCGCAGGTGACGTCTGCCCCTTGCGGCACATATGAGCACACATGTGCTTGTGAAGGGGACTAAACGTATCTACTATTTCTTTCTTCTTGTTCGACTAGAAGCCGATGTTCCCAAGGGTGTACTTCCAGGACAAGGGCATATAATAGGAAGGAAACAACGAATGATGGCGTCCCCAAAGCAACACGTCAAATTAATGTACAAAGACGCTAAAAGTTAGGAAATAACGGTTTATTATCCAAATATTTTGACGACAATAGCAGCAATGGCAAGCACCGAATAGCTGGCTAGTGCAGCGACTGTACACATTGTCTCGTAAGAACACCTTTAAGCATCGCGTCATGGGAGTCGAATGAACGTTACCCCACGACGAACCAACTTTATCCGCCTCACCGGCTAGCCAGACAGACAGGCCCTCTGGCGGCGTCTGATCCAGTTCGCTTGGTCTGACGCCAGGTCCCCTAAAGACACTCGCAAACACACAGAGACGGCTGAAGCCTTTGTTTAGCGAATAGATAAATTCGCCCCTGTTCCGAAGCCGCTGGCGTCCCCGACGACAAAGCTGGGAACAATTCTGTATTTTTGTTTGACAGCGGCGGCGGCGGCGGCAGACGGCGCCGATGTGGTCGGCATAGTCAGCCAAGCGGCGGTTGTCGCACGCAGCTTTTTTCTTTTCCAGATTGTGGTCCGCGATCTGTTCCGTTATATCGTTGCTTTGAGCTGGTCATACTTGGCCATCTCATATTTATTTCACTTCTTCAATGCGCACACCCTCAAAAGTTGGGAAAGCAAAGAAACGGTCGCTTATAGTGAACTAATGGCAAATTAGGATTATCAAAACTATCAGGTGACCCCCGATGCTAGTAAACCCTTTGGCGTATAAATGGATATCCAGTACGATGCGTTCGACGATGACTACACACTATTACCTAACAACTTCCATACACATACATACACACATAAACACATAACGATTTGAAATACAGGCGCGAAACAGCACGTAAGGGAGACCACCATCACTCAAAGACGCCACAATGACGAGGCATATGATAAATGTAAGACACTATATGAATGACTCGATAAGAGGAAGGAGACAATTGCGACAATACAATGCCATACAATATGTAAGAATAAAAATACCTGACGTCTAATAGTTCAACAGGCACTGATACAGAAAAAGTTTTAAGTACTTACGACTATATATCACTGCCGTAGCATACATCAATCGATGCTGCGCGATGTTGATCCGATATTAAATGAGCTGTTGTTACTATTGTTAGTTCGAGATGAATAATATACGAAATCGCTGATAAAAGCACTTGACACTAATAAGCTGACATATAAGTTTTCAACCACTTAACTTATTTGAGTACGTCAATTAATTTTAATTTCTAGAGGTCTGACTAGCAACTGTACGGATGAACAGCTATGTCTAATATTGATATCGATATAGCCCGACAACGATCAGTCTACGGGAATCGAAAAGGACAAATACCAAAGTGTAAAACTACCTTGATCCGACTAGTCTTAAATGTAAACACGACATCCCCAAAGTTATCCGTGGTGCAAGTAATGATAAATATATTACACATAAGCGAAATTTCAAGGCGTAATGGTTATGATAGCGCCGCCTGCGTCGTATCTCGATACTGGCGATCGGCACATAAGTGAAATATGTACCCCATGGGAAACCGTTGGCAGAACGAATAGCGCCATGCAAAAACAATAGAAACAGCTCGTTAACTCAACCAGATTGCTTACTCAACAGCCACTACAGGTTTTGATGATATGTCTGACGATATGACAAGACCCCGCAGAGTCTATTAGTTCCCATTAACGGTCTTTTTTTTTCTTTCATTTGTATTGGCTAAATGAATGTCGATACTGTTGATTTCGTCACGAACGAACCACGTCAACGGCCGTTTCAAACTATAGATAATTAGCTAATGGTCTAACCATTAAGCTCAACAGCTCATAACATCTAGCAAAGAATGGGCCTGAACGTTGCCTACTGCGAAACAAACTTTCTCCTATTAGAACTTTCCTGTTGAGCGTCAATCCCCTGAATAGCAGCGGCATCAGTGATGCTGATATAGTGACTATTTACAATTACCTCTAATCCCGTATTCTTTTCATTACGATATCATATCTACTGATCTATGTGTTAGTTAACTCCGACAATGACGGACTAGGTGAGTTCACGTCCAACTGCAATATCCACGTAAGTATTTCGAATCGTCCTGTCGTGTGCAGCTGTAGGTCGCTTCTAGGTATTATGCTCATTATGGAACTTCGCATCAGAGGGCTCGAAAGCTGCTGGCCACGTCGTCGAGAACGGATCAGATACCACAGGAAGGCAGGGAACAATGAAACAGAGCGATCAGCCTCGTGGAGAGCTAGCGATGTCGGCGGTGAACGTAGTAACTGCAATATCGATATTTTCAACATTGTCGTATCTAACCGGGTTACTGGTCAGGGATTCACTGCCTGGCTGAGTGTCCGGATCACTCAGTGCCGACTAATACTCTATCTTAAATATTAGCGGGGCCACATCAACATTAGGATATCCGAGGCACACCTTTTCAGCTGTCGTATATTCACTGTTTAATAGCTGGCCATCACTAGGACAATGGAAGACCAAATCTCGTGTCCTCACAGCCATCACCGGTTGGCTCTAAGCAACAGTGATACAAGTGCGTCCGATAGATCTTATAGGTCCACAGGAAGGCCCGTTCTCGCTTCGCCAATAATACCACTGTTCTTACTTAGCAACGGCTTTTTCAGTTAATATTGTGAGCCGTCGCCCCGTTTGTAGCCGTCTGAACTTTGCTGAACGAACTACGATTTAAGCACAGTTTACGAAGTGGATGAGAGAGCATGGCAGGTGCGTCCCAGATATTGATCAGGGTAGTGTCAGCTGTCAACGATGACAACAACTATAAAAATACCGGACTGGCCAACGGCGGTAGAAGGTTGTCCGACCTGGTGAGGGCAAGGGACGCATGTTAGCTGATGCTACTGGATAGTGTTGATAAAATTATACATTGGCTATATTGTTGATGTTTTTTTAATATCTATGCTGACTCTACCGTTCTGAGATCTGGGTTAAGTGGTGCAGGCTTCAGGTGCTTCGTACAAGCATTCGGAATTATTATCTCAAGTATGATATTGTTCAATTTGCTTGGTCACCGACACGGTCACAACATGGTCACTTCGTAGCAAGAAAAGATCCTAAACACTAAATTGTAATAAAATTCGAAAAAAAAAAAAGGTAGATCTTAAAAAAAAATCGTTAAATAAATCTTTTTTACCCCAGATATATAGATTTACAGCTTAGATACATTTCTATGAAAATGCTTGAAGAAAACTAACATATGTTACTATCGCTACATGTCGCTATACTCTATACGCTGCCAGCATAACAACTGCGATATATTTCCCATTAGAACTAACAGTTATTATATAAAAACGCTGCGAGGCGGTAATAGCATTCAAATGCTTCGGAAGAAAACCCATTAGTTAATCGCAGTACAAGGAGTTGTAGTGTTATTTTATAATTACTGTTGCTTTTGACACAGTTCGATACGAATGGTATCCCTTATCAGCTACTTATTTGGGGCATTCTGATCGTGAGAACAGGAAACACAAACTGTTTTATAAGCGATGCGCATTGAAAACAGGTGTCGTACGTACGAAAACCTTTTGGGGGGTCGACGCCTATCTAATTCAGCCAATGTTAACCCATTTCCACAAGACACTATTCAAGTTTCGAACCCACGAAATAAAGAAAGACCATCTTTATAACCATGTATGTAATCTATAGAACAAATATCATATGTAGAATCACCTTGTACAGGCCAAAAGGACCTTGATATTATGTCTAAAGCGTGGAGTGTTCTGAATGATCGAGAGTACATAGAGGAGCTTTACCTTTACCGAACGCATTGTACGTAGTTATAACGGCTGGCTCGTTTAATAAACAATAACAAAGATATACGAAAATTTTTTCAGGAAAGAAGCACATAAACAAAAAAAATACATAGGTTCTTTTGAATGTACATAGATATCACCTTATCAGGTTGTTAGTTGATATTCTTTGCATATAAATGAAAGAGATAGCTTACGGCATTAGTCAAGTGTTACTGATCAATTTTTATTTCGGTCAGCGCAGCGTCCGAAGTCATTCATTCGCAACACTTACCTGAAATAAAATAGAGAAAAATAAAACAAAGGATACGATAAGTACAGCATATATGGTTTACAGCACATTCGATTCGGCCTGGGTTCCCACTCTGATGTATGATTTATACGGCACTTTGGTTTTCAGCATATTGCAGTTAAAAGGATCTGATCGTTCCTCCTAAAAAATATGACCTCATGACCTGACGCCCTGGTTACAGACATGTTACGATACAAAGTGGCCAGAACATACCACTAAGGAATCGCTGCTCCATAATTACAAATTTAAGATAATATTAAAAAACGTAAGTTAACGAGGGAGCATTAAAAAACCGAGTTCTGAGGGTTTCACAAGTAGGACTCCAAGAACGCGGAGTAAACTATTGCAGCTACTTTTCCAGATACGCTTCAAACGTACAAGCAACCTTGACCATCCTAAACAATCCGAGTTGAGCAACAACAAACTTATATTTCTTCAGATTAATCAGAAGCTATTACGCATATATATACGAGTATGCACATAGGCAGCGAATGCTTACAAATGAATGGTGCATAGAAGCAGGACTGCAAAGGTACCCACAGCCATCTAATGAAAATGATAGGCCCAAAAACCACCTATCTATATGATTATATTAGCTTTTCGCGTACGGCATTGTTGAAATATCTGCTGAGGTGCATCGGAAATATGTCGACTGAGCAATCGGAAGTAGCTGCAGCTAAGGCCGGCCTGTCGCCTGTTGTCGATATTGTTTGACGATTCATCCATCCGACCATTTATGCCGTCACCGTTGCTGATGCGACACATCCGTTATCGTTGTTGCTGTTCGTTATTCCTAATCTTGCTAAGTCTCTTTTCTCAGTGCCTCTTAAATATTGTTGCTGGGCAAAAAGCGTGAGAAAAATATCGAGCATGGCCATTCCTGGCTATAAGATAGGCACAAACAAGAAACAGGCGGGCATAATTAGACGATGCATACGGACGGAAAGCAAACACTCTGCAGGACAGACGATACGCAGCAATAACAACAGCAGCAACAACAATAGTTACGGCAACGGCGGTCATAATGGACAACAAGAAGGATAAACACTAGTACGCAGAAACATATTAGTAATGCTGGTTTGCATCGGTGTTGCCCACACTACACGAATAGGGATAATCGCTACTCTATCGTTGCTTTATTTGCCTATCTGTCCGTGAACGTTGTTACGACAGAGCATAGAAGTCTAATAACAATGAGGGCCAACAACACATCCCACCCCATCCAGTCGCTGAGCTGCTATCGCTGTCCCTACTGCAATTCTGCTCTTTTTATGATTTTGATTTGCCCCTGATCGGGCTTGGCGCATAGCTACACGCATAAAATATTACGTTTTGCTTAGTAAATTTAATGGCCCCGTTTCTAGATAGCTGCTTACACCCTTCATTGCTCGCTTGCGCACAGGGCTGGCTGGTTGGCCGGTCGACCAACTGTTTTTTTGTCCTGCGGTTCACTGGAAAATTAGATAGTCTTTGCTAAACTATTGATTATATGATGAGACAGCTTGAAATGCTGTCATCATGATAAGAATTATCATATTTCCATATTTTTTCTGCTACTGCTGCCGCCGCTACGATCGTTGTCACAGTTATCAGCACAGCGCACATACAGGAGACAGGATTTCGTGTGCACCTAGATGTAAAGTATTCCATTGTTGTTTTTGTACACCCCTCAGCCAGCGACCACACCGGCCACGGGCGGAGGTAGAACTCGAATGTTATCTAAGCAATTTCTATTTGATAATTAGTAATAGCAATAACAACAGTAAACAAAGTGAATGGTAATTTCAAAGACGTCAGTAATTTCGGGAAAGAGTCAATAAAGCCATAGCGGGATTATTCGAATATACGATCTGCTTTTTAAAAACTGTTGACGTCCACTACCACGTTGTTTGTATTTCGCGTCAGGGAAACGTACGGGATCGCTAAGATTGGATTTACGGGTCAGACGTTGTGATTAGAAAAGACAGAATGAAAAATTCACGAAAGTAGCACTTGATAAAATTATAGCTACGCGTCGGCTTTTGTCGAAAGTATATTAAAATATAGTTACAAGCCTATGATGTCTCTGGGTAGTCTACTCACCCTCTCTGAGATCACCAATGCCGCCGACAAAGGCTACCACCTATATACGTACCCATCACATTGTTATAGCAGTAACAATATTACCACTGCCACTGTCGGCCATCAGTCCGGTTGGAACCTATAGAATACTAAGTCTATTTAAAGTCAACATATTTTCTCGCGGTTTAACTTGCTCACTCGCATATCCATCTTGAAATAGACAAATGCAATCCTCCTGTATCCAAACTCTTCGTAAATCTAGCCTAAAAGGAGTGCGTATACACGACAACCCTTTTACTGTTATCCTCCGCATAATACTCTCTATTGTCTACGCTAAATTGCTTTAATCAGAGTTGACAGTGTTGATAGTTGGCCCTGTCGGCAAGTTAGTATTAACTGTAGTGACTTGCAGTCTTACAGCCGCCTGAAAAGGTCAAAGGCCTAACAAAGGTAAGATACGACCAGTCTATTTGTCTACTCTGTAGCTCGTTTATTCGCCGTGTTGATTCTAGCTGTACCGTAATTGGTCACTTAACGTGCACTGACGTAATATTCCGTTGCAGTTTGAAGGTTTCAATACAGTCACTAGTAAAGGGACCTCAACATTGTGCACGATACGTCATATATACCGAAATAATGGCTGATTAATGGAAATTAGGTTAGAAATAATAAATTCTTTGTACGACACGAGCGTGGTTGACTTATGAAGCTTTGCTCTGCAACCTACAGCAAGTCTGATCAGACCAGTCTTGTGGGGGAAAATCTCGATTCGAAAAAAATCGTTGAACACAGACTTGAGGGGGATAAAAGATGTATGGAAAATGTTCACCGTAAGACTTGGTTAGATCCAGGTTCGATTGCGATGTCATTAGTTACCGGAGCTACTAAATCACCGTCATGACGATAACGTCGTCAACAACGACAGTCGCCCATTATCGGAGAAAAAATGACGAAGTAGTTTACAAATGAGGTTGACCCTTCCTTTATTCGTGTCTCTTCTTTCCAACAACTTCTCTCCTTCAGATGGTCTGATTACCTGTCCGGTGTTAACCGTTGGCCATCAACGTTACCATCCTCCGGTTAGTTGCTTTGTTTTCTTCATCCTAACGACAAAAACCGGAGCAGGGGCACGAATGGCGGTAGCCAATTAAACCCGTTCTAAAATAACTGACAGCAGTGGCTTTTCGTTATATCGTAACGTTTTTTGCGTTTTAGCACGGCGCATTAAACGGTCTGAGATGTCAACTCAGATAAATTGTTTAGACACTGATGTTGGACAGACCTTGGCTCTGGTATGATAACAAAAAAAGATTACTCAGTAAGATTTGCATACAGTATAAGCGCAGCCTATGCATGACAACAATTATACATGTCTCTATACGAACCCGGTACAAAACTGCAAACTTATTTCTACCACAAGTGTCAACCTGTTCGTGGTAGACTGGGACACCGTATTTTTTTGTCAAAGGCGACTCTACTTCGGATCTCACTTCAAATTTATAAGCCCTCAAAGTAAGTTATTCCGCAAACGCTTATAGTAAATCATACAGCTGATTCGAGCTAACTAGTAAAACTCTTCGTGTTGGGGCATCTTCGTTTTCAATCGTTCATAAACACGCCAAACCTGCGATCAGTAAGCTCCAAAGGAAAGGTTTACCAAAGACTAACATTTCTGATCCGAGATTTTCTCAGTTCCACGGCGGGATCGATGAAATAAGTGGATGTCATTAACATACAGATTGTCAAAAGTATCAAAATGGTAGAAGATCAGACTGGCGTTCAATGTCTAAACCCAACTCGAGAATGATGTGAAAGTACTAATCAACGCTATACATAATATACCGTAAGCCATGCGACCACGTGATACAAAATAACATACATAGTTTAATTTGATCCAAACGAGCGCGTGATTTCCATTTATATAAATTCGTATTTATGCCTGTTGGATCCGCAGTGGTACATCGAGAGGGGTGCAATACGTGTCCATGTATCTTTTTCAGTGTACAATACATAACACGACGTACGTAAACAAATCATATCACATAATGATTACTGTTATTACTCAGTAGAGTCAGAAGATCGCTGCTGCCAACGCCACCAGCGGTGGTATCGAATATTTCTATCTGATCTCATTTCTTCTGATTCTTGTCCAGTTTGATCTAAAAGGAAAGATTTAATGGATCTGAATTGATAAAACGATCAAGTGTACGAGAAAAAAAGCCCGTGTTGTAGTAACTCGTACCTCTGACGCCGCCCTCTTATACTTAACGGTAATAAAATTACAGTTGCTTCTAGCAAACAGCAAGTGGTACTGACAAAGCGTTAGCTGATATGGACGCCATAGTTGATACTATTCTGCGTGATGGATACGCCCGTAATATTGTTACAAGATGTATTGCAACATCACGATGCTGATCAGATGATAACAAAAGCTGTTGCGTCTGATCATTGTGTTAAAGAAGAACTTTTGCTTTCTGATCGTTTTAATACAGCGTAGCTACCATTAGTGGACAGGTGTGTGTAACGTTGGCATGAGCTTTTACGTACGTGACGGAAGTCAATGAAACAGACTGATAAAGATTTACTAATACTGATTGGTGTCTAAATAAGTAAGTGGTGAATAGATAAGTGCGGCAAACGACATTGAGAGTAATACGTACTGTGTAACTTTTTCGAACGTTTAAATTTAACTCAACAAATAGAAGTAAAATCACTCTGGTAAAGTAACATCCTTGTCTACCAATAGAACAAACATTGGCGCTCAGAGCAACTTGCGCTACAAGTCTAATTTACGTGTTTGAGTCTGGGCGTGTGTTTCGGACGTGTCGTCGGACGCACGTACCGACATCGCTGACCCGATTCAACCGTTCGAATGCTCTTACGAATTTACTTTATTTCATACAACACCTCGACGATTGGAATTTCTGGGTTTTTCGCTGTGTTATGCGAGTACTAGCATGGCCGTTATTAGCCGTATCATGTACAAATAAGCATTATTTAAAGTGCAATTATGGCCCGTACTGCTCTATAGTGCCATGTTGACAGCGATGACCAGCAGACGTTCGATGCTTTAGCGGTTATTATTATTATTGTTGTTGTTGTTGACGTTTTTGTTTTTGTCGAGCCGTTTGTTGAATCAAATTTGCGTACAAGTTCTATTTCTCCTATTATTACTGATCATTAATCAAGCAGCAGCCGGAGCCTCTGATCGCTTCTAAAGAATTTCCCGCCAGCGCGCGCATTCACACAGAACTACACCCAGGCTACTCGACATGCAGATGGCAGAGACCAGGGACAATGCTGCTTTAGTTGCAGTTAGTACGAAAAATGGCACGGGCCAGACCCAGGAGTTAGTGAAATCGAAGAATCGGTCGAAAACGCAAACCCCCTTGGAGGATAGAAGGGCCCAATATGCGAAACAGATGGTTCTACTGGCGGCCATGATAAATAGCACGTTACGTGTTTGATACGTGTCTGTTTGTGCGCATGCGAAACAGTTTGTATATATGTAGATTTTCATATGTGTTTAATCATTCTTACACGTATAGTATTTGCTCCTCATAGAGACACACGGACAAACACGTGTACAGCTTATTTCAAATGTTCACGAAGATCCAGATATTTCCAGATGTAATGCTGAGTCTATAACCTCTATATGCTTGATAAGAAGTACGACACAAAAGAAATAATCGCTACTCTAAATTAACTGTTCTAATCTAAAGGAAAGGCGATGGCCGAAACCAATTGCTTCAGATCGTTATCTGTAATTCATGCGTCAATTGGCAACGATGTCGTGCAGTAGATCGAAAAATAGCCTATCGGATATATATTGTTGTCAACCGATTAATCAACACCTCGCCCGAAGCTTGTATGATATATATATCCTTCAAACGATCGGCCAAATTCGGCTGTATGTAGTCCAATGTAAAACTATCTTAAGTATTTAGTATTAAGCTGGACCAATTTGCCGCAAACAACGGATCAAGATGTATAATTTCATTGAACAATCGGGTTGAAGACTTATAGTTCACAAAGATACTTCACTAGCAGCAAGCAGTATGTTTAAATGGCAATAAGAACAACAGTTCCAAAACACAATATCCAGCCTATATAGATGTCCCTTGACATAAAGTCCACACATTTATATTCACTATATACCCACAAATATCGACCTCCTTCCGCAGTCAATTCTGATCCACTCCGCTTCCCACCAGCGTGATCGAGCAAAACAAACATATTCACTTCCTCCGTGTGACGTGATATAGAAATGAAAGAGTAGTTCAACTGCAGAGTGACGAACGCTGCGTTTCTGGGTTTTCCGTTCATCTACACTGACAGTGGGATTCGATAACATAAGCGACGACCGTTCCAACACTAATAAACAATCATAGTATATAAATAGGACATTACTCTGACGACGGTTGCTACGTCCGTTTCAACTCGTCACGTCACACATATCGTTATGACAGGAATCGTCACTGATGGGAGTGGGGTAACATGAAATTCCTACTTTATGCTATGGCTGTTAACGTATATAGCGGCTCATTTTACACTAATTAAATCAATCGTGCTCAATAATACGCACGTTCGATTCGACACGTATTTCTCAGTTAAGAGGGCAGAATTTTTATACGACACATATGTTTAAAGTGGTTGTGGGCGATTCAAATGAATTTAGCCCTGTTTCTTTTCTTTGTCAGTTTTTTGTTCCTCCTTGTTCGGGAAGGATTGTACCTGAGAGCTATTTGCGATGGCGCACGAAAGGACATTAAAGTATTCGAGGCAGCCAGAAATTAAAAGTTAAGCAAAACTGAAGTGTAAGATACGATGCATGTGCCGATAGATATTCCTAGCTCACAAAACACTGTTCCTTTACATACCGAAATACGATCAAAATGGAATCGTGTATAACGTGTATTTGGTGGCGATACACGCACAATGGAAGCGTGCGCTGAAAGGTTTTAGTCGTTATCGAAAACAGACCCAGGAATCGATTTACCAGCAAGCGAAAACAGCTGTTCATCTTCAAGGAAGTTTCTGCTATGGTTACAATGCTGTAATAAAGTAAAGGTCTTCTTCCAATGGTTGGAAAATTACTATTTCTGCAACAGAATCAAATCAACAAACCACCGCTATTTATCCCTACTATCGTTCCGTTTGGAGAGCGGCTTCACTCAGTCTATTCCGATCAATAAATTGTTTCTAACTATCAAAATCGATCTACATTTACGTATAGGTGTTATCTTATTGTATCCAAATGGGTAAACGGTCTTAAACGATATATCGTTTGTTAAGATTCCGATTAATCCTGACACACAAGCATGTAAGACGACATGGTAATTCTATTCTTGTCTTCTTTTCCAAGCCTAACTTGGAACTGGACCCCGAGGCAAAAAGATTACGATCGGACAGATCGAAAGGGAAGAAACATTATCGAATTACTGAGACGCTGACAATTTACATCTGGATGCCACCGTGACTATGATCCCCTTAGGCCTTTTTCTTTCGTTTTTCGGGTTATGCTACCGACAGATATTATCATGACGTTATACGTTACTTCGCGTACACAAATACGCACGCGTACAAGCACGCACGCACGCACACGATGTATTCTGCACGCACAGCTTATTATTCTACAGGTAAGTCGCGTTGATCGGACGCAGCTGAAACATCTCTAATTTTATTTCGTTTCGATTCTTCATCTCTGTCATTTTTCATTTTCATTCTGCAGTTCGTTTAGTCTATCAGCGCGCCGCCGGAAACGAAGAGTTCTAACACAGTAGCTGGCAGGCATCGCCGTTGTCCACAAAGTTCCGAACATCATTTGGAATGAGCAAAATGAAAGTGGTGAAACGCGGCAAAGAACGATAGATTCTCTATATCATTTTCCGATGAGGAAACGGCGAATCAGCGGGGAATCTGCGGTAACCAGCCCCAGATGAAACCGATCGCGTCGTGCTCAACAGACGAGCAGAATAAGAGAATGATGACAAACAACAACAACAACAACATGTACACCTGGTGCACTGTGTACGCGCACAGTCTTTTAGTTGTAACATGCACACCGTTAACAGTAGCAGCATTAGTGGTGTCAGTCATAGCAGAAGTGACATCCTAATGATGCAATCCCCAGGAAAGCAAGGGGCAAAATAGGACAAAATGGAGAAACGCTGAACCACTGCCTACACGTGGTATGGCCACTGGGTCCGATATTAAGATGTGCAATCGCTTGGCCAGTTCTACGGCCGATGACACTACTGCGGTGTTATTGCGAACCTGACAAGCCATCGATAGGAAGCGACGAAAATTGATTGAGGTACTTCATTCTTCAAGGTAGTCAAGTTAAGCGGGACGCACCCACTTGCTGAACATTAGCATATAATAACGCGTGCAGGCCACCTTGTCTGATCCGTTCGTATCAAGCCGCCACGAGCAAATGTGAGGACACGTCAACAGACGCATTGACCAGAGCCGCATGGGGCGTTTTTGGTCGACACTCTGAGGGATATTGTTGAGTTTGAATACAAATTCAATGTTGATATGAGTATTCAATAACAAACATCGTTAAATTAGCAGCCTGTCGACTGCACAGGTCACCGCATGTTTACAAACGCCCACCTCTGTAGGGTTTTGGCAGTGTTTGGACGCAGGGGAAAATATGAGGTCCAAAAAAACAAAAGAACTATTGTGTTTCGTCGTAGCGAAACGACATGGCAGGCGGATATTATCATTAGTTTTAGACAGACTCAATCTCTTCAAGTAAAAAGCCGACGATATTGGCCCGCGCTATATGTTTACCGTAGGCAATATTTGTAAGTGCTTTAAGGAAGGCCTTATATTTGTAATAAATAGGGGAAATCAACACTTGTTTTGGCCACCTTAACCGACTAAGTATCGCATAACACAAGCGCCATTTCTACATGCTTTACATAACACGGGGCTTCAATAATTCGTTACATATGCGATATTAGTAATTGACCAATGTGATTCAGATAATTAGCGGATCGTGTGGACAAAGCTCTATGGAATACTCAAACACCGTTTTGTTTGGTATCTGATAGCGAAAAAAGATGTTAAAATAGCGGAATGGATACGCCAATCTATTTTGGTAATTGTAGGTACTCTCCCAATGGCAGAAGGTTTAAACGAATTTGAATAGGTAGTTAAAGAAGAGGGTTAGTATTGTTTGTGACGTTAAGCGACATTTCATTGCTATTACGTTTAGCGTACGGTGGTCTTACAGTGCTATTTCCGTACTGATATTCCATACATATGTTCAGCGCCATTGCGAAGCTAATTAACTCGTTTGTAGCTATAGTCATCCGAATTACAATTTGCCCTTGACATCATCTGCGGCATCGGTAGCAAGAACATGATGAGACAAAAAGTAAAACTCCAGTGCCGGACGCTGACAGCTCAGACCAAACACCCATAATGAGGATGATTCTAATACATGACTATGTCGGCTGGCTGGGCAGCGTCAAGCATATCGTACTCTAAAAAGCGCTATTGCATCTTTTGGCCTACACCGGTCAAGGATCAGATACCAATTCGCGGGCCGCTTTCAAGAGGCACTACCCATGAAAGTAAGCCGTTCGGACGACCAAACAGCCCCGCTCAATCGAATTGTATCAGACCGCGTCCTACGTTACGGGCCAATGGGCTAGTTCCGACACGCGGGCAAAAACCAGGCGTTCGTAACGATGCTGATATATATAAAGCAAAGGTAATATCATTTTTAAAATCAACGTGAGGTGTTTATGTGAGTGCAAATGTTTGCGTGATACGCTGTACGTCTTCGACGTGTCCAGTGAACGGTGTCCTCGATGATGTCTTAAGGCAAAAGCAACATTCGGCTGGGAAAATGAAAATGCCACCACAACTGCGACTGAGATTCAATCGCAAATAATAATAAAAAAAAAAAGAAAACGAACACGGTGAAAGCACAAAAACCTGCGCATATATTCCAGCAGAGGATATGGCCGATGGATAATGCGTTTGATCCGCCCAAGAAAATACAGAACGACACACAGCAAACGCCTAGCTCGTTACTCTGTGAAATGGACCACTGTCAGTGGTCGAAGCTTCTTCGAGAATTTGGTTGTAGGGGAAAAATGGAGACTATACCTTCGCAGATATTTTTCTTTTAAGGCGACGCTGTTGTCTTCGTCGAGCTACCACCGATCTGGCTGGCATAAAATTGCCTTCTCTACGACCTTGTATTCTACAGTAGCGCATCGAAAATGTCCGATTAGACACACTCAGCTCGGTAAACGTATGGCCTGATTTGAACAGAGATATTTCACTAATAATTTTTAGGATAATATGAATACTTTATTTACTTTAGTCGCAAAGTATATGTCCACGTAGTGTATTACTGCTTTAATAAAACCGAAGTTGCTAACACGGTAAAAAAAATTGTTTATATTCGATAGCAGTCGAAGACTTCATCAGTCAAGCGTGACAGTACGATAGATCAGTTATTCAACGACCTGCTGCCTTAGAACAAAGCGAGGGTTTAGTAAAAAATCATGAATTCGTTTAATGAATAAAGCTCGTGCAACAATCTGTTGCAAATTTAATCCCAAGTTTTCTCAATGCCAGTCTCATCTTGGATACCTTTTTCTAACAGTGTCTTTCTCGATACTTGTATCGAAGTTAGACATATGCCGTTAAGCTCTTCGAAGCGATGCCAATATTTGAGAATATTTACTACCCTGGGCCAGGTAGACGTCTTACAAAGATTTTGCTTTTCGCCTTATTCACGTCGTATCCCCTGTCTGCTTGATCTCTTGTACTCGAGTGAGCTGCCATAGAAGCATATAGGATTATGGCAGCACAATGAACGACATGGCGTGTTGGACGCCCTCCGCCCACGGGTGAGCCCAGCCTAGCCCTACTGTTGTCACTGCCTTAGTGGTAGTCGTACAAAACTGTAGCCCGGCTAAATAGTGTCGGGCCTCCTCGACGTCCCTTCTATCGTCCCTGTTACTCGTTTTCCATAGGCACGACATCGAAGATGCTCGCTGGCCTAGCATATAGTAGCAGAGTATTGGGCTAACTAAGTCGTGCACGAGCGGCCAGCTTTTCTTGTTTTTCCTAAAAGAAAGGCCGCAACAACCGGCCTCGACAGCGACTAGAAAAAGATGGAACGGCGGCCAGCAGCCCGAACGAAGACGATTCGAAGGAGAGAGGAACGAAGAGAGATCTTTGCCAAAGCGCTGAGCGAGTCATACGGATAAGGACTCGAACATTTTTTTCTTTAGAAGCATTTATAACAGCTGAAAAAGCTGCCATTCTCGTTTGCTATCCCCGTTGTTGACAAATGGGTCCGTTGGCCAGTAAATACACACACACATATATATATATATATATATGTATATATATATATATATATATATATATATAGATACCGAGAGATTATACCAGACTCATAGCGACGGGCGCGGACGAAAACCTTATTTAGAAGTTATAGATATACTCGAATTCTCATGCAGAATCTATTTGGTAGTGTTCTTTTATTACAGGCATATACAAGCAGCTGATTCCGCTAATGTATAGCCATAATGCTGGCAGCAATTCTTATTGAATTTTAAAAAAAAAGAAACGCTAACGATCACTAAACCAATTTCTCTTATTCAATAGTACAAAGCGTTTTAATTATGGTATACTGTCCTCCATAGAAACGAAATGGTTTATTCGGACCTAGATTGACTAGACTACACTTGCACTTCAAAAAAAGAATTCTAAATCATCCCTATGTTGACAAATGTGTTCCTACTGCTTACAACAACAACGGATCCGCAAATCTCGCGAGAGTGTGAAATCGGCAGACCTCTATCGTATGCACTTCATTCAATGCACAAAAGGGCCAAGATGATACACTCTAAACAGCTCACATGGTAACCAATTTTTAAGTTGAAGTCCATTTCGTGAAACCAGTAAAACTTGACTCATAGGTACTCAGCTGTAGCACTCTAAGCAGATTGTCAACGAAGATGACGAACGCGTTAACAACGATAACACCAACACAACCATCAACGAACACCATATTATGTTTATAAGCAAAATATAAATATTAGTCTTCGTAAAAGAGACAATTATTTCATTGATATGTAGATAATATGCGTCAAAATTCCAAGTGTAATTACCGAAAGGCTTCAGTCAGGGACAGATTGAGTACCCTGCGCTCCATTCAGTTTAAAGAGGGCTGAGTGTAACGACTTGAAGGCAGTTGCAATAGACGTTTGTTGCCTGACAAAAGCCTGATTTATCGAATTATCGCCGTGTGCGTATGTACCTAAATTCGAATAGGACATAATTGCCAACCGAATTCAGTGAATGACGCACTACATAGTAAATGTATCTTGCGTCAGTATAAAAAATAAAATACGTGAGAAACAATAGATATAAATATTTATATACAAAAAATAGAAGTAGGCGTAGGAGCGTGTCATTGTGTGAGCGAATAGAAACTGCCAACTACTATTTACCACAGCTCACAATCTATATAATAATACTACCACCCTGGTTTCCCATGCTAAGCTCTGTTTAGTGACCGTTCATTGATTCCTTCATTCAGTAACAACGAGATGATCGCTCGTCGATGCTCCGGTTTCAGCATTTCAACAATAACAACAACTGAGTGACCTGTCAAATGCGCTATTCGAAAATGACGATCGATTTTTAGACAATTTTCGAGAACGATATCGGCAGCCGGCCGCATCAACGGCCTATGGAAGTAACAACCAATGTTAGTTCTATTATTCCCACCGATACTACAAGGGCAGAGCAAAGAGACTGCCCGCCGCTGGCCTTTTGAATTCTATCATGCGCTGTTCAGACTCAACAGTCATTTTTAGTCACTTTTCACAAGACGATTGTCGCCCCCGTAACTTAGTGGTTTTCTTTGTAGGACTATCAAGCCATAATTACAAGCCAACCAGCCCGCCAGCCAGCCAGCCAGCCAGCTAGCTAGCTAGCTAGCTAGCTCATATCAATGCAGGCCCTAACAATAAAAGGGTCACTTTCGGTATTTCGAAAGAAAGTCAGTTTTGAGTACTAGATATTGCTTTGCCAATTCTAAACTCACACACACGCGAGTTTGCGTTCCGAGCGTCAGCTCAAGTGACACCAACTGATACGGGATGGGAAAACAGAGGAAACCAATGCGGTGACTGATAGTGAGAATAAATATACCTTCAATCGACAGGAAGGATACAGGGGAGCGAGATTTGGTGAGACGAAAGCTGATTTTTTAAATGACCGCTTTTAATTAATTGAGCAACGTACGCCAGCGAACGTTCTATGTTTCATACCGTTAGCCCACAATTAGAACTGAATGTATGAAACAGAAATTTTGCTACTAACCAAGTAAAGCATGATAGCATACTCTATGTATACATCTCTCAAATCTCTCCAAGTGGTCTTATATACATTCACTCTGTGTACTAGGTAGCAGTTAATCCAGCTGCATGTCTACTACGTACGTAATAGTATACATTATTTAAGTACCGACACCGACCTACAAGCTTTAGTGGGCGCAAAATGTCATCTAATTCATACGACAACTTTCTCTCTCTTTCTTTTTTCTTTTTATAGGCATTTCTGCCCTGATTGAACGTTTTTTCGCCCTCGAAAACCAAGCGCCCCAAATTTTGTACGTGTATAGCACTTGACAGCTTCAGAAGAACGCTAACATTGACTCTGCTGTGTATTTGGCTTTAGCCAGCAGGTATTTCGGTGCTCACCTTGTGGACCTAAAAAGCCAGGGGCAATTACTAGTCAAGTAGATGCTATTAGCGCCTTTTCGTTGACGTTACCTACGTTGTAGCTCTTGACGCCTGTCACGTTAAGTAACAGGATAATCGAAATCAAACGCATCTCAAAAAAAGCTTTTGTCAAGCGCCTATGTCGTCGTCACCCGAAATAACTATTGTCTAGGACTATTGTCGCCTTCCAATATTTTCAATTTTTTTTTGTAAAATCTCATTTATTCATAGGGATAACTAATTAACCATGCTGACGCTGGTAAGGTATTAATATAATAACAACAACAACAGACATTTCAAGCAAGTCAAATAAACAGGAAAACATTGAAAAAGTATTTGACCCCCTTTTTCTTAAATGTCTGTCGCGCGCGCTTCCGTGCGCTTTCGGCCACTGTCCACAGGCCACACAAACCGTATAATAAGCCACGTCTATTTCCCTTTTTCCTTTCCGTTCAAATGTTTTACATGTGAGTGAGTCTGTATATGCATAGCAAAATACTGTGATGTTCTAGTTGATAATATTTTACACATGCGCGCACTGGCTCATCAAGTGTGATCCGCCGGTGTCCGCTTATTCATCTTTCTGCTACTGCTACTGCTGGCGTTCGACGCTAAAGGCGACAATTTTTTAGTATGCTTTCTCATAGGCTTGCCCTTAATCTTTTGTCAATGCCACCGTCGTTGCTGTTATACCAGATATTACCACTAGTACCATGTTATTATTTTTATTGTTTCATTATTTACCCATTACGTGTAGGTGCCCAGTGGCAGAATAGTGACTATTTTCGGCCTTTGTTTGTTGCTCTTCTGACTGATTTCGTTTGTCTTCGCTTGATGGTTCTTTCCGGTGATTAGTGTTACGGATAGCTTTCGCCCTCCGCGTCTTTCTCTCCTGTATCTCTCAGTAACCAGGGCAAACTTATTGTAACTAGTTTATTCATCATTCAGTCATCTTCCTCCAGCGGCTGCCATGAACTAACTATGCATCATCGTTTCAGCAGTCGTTCGGATCGACGCGGCGTCTTGAACCGTTTTGTCGGGCGAGGGCAGAGCATTTCTGCTGGCAGGTGTACGCTGACGAACGACGACACTCTGTCACGCGCTGTGTTATTGTTGTTTTTATTGCCACTGTTTTTGCAGGTCTGTCACTGTTATTAGAATAGTCCGCTGAGGCAGTGGTGGTAGTTGTCATAGTGAATACACACTGCAGCAGATTGTTATTACGATTAAATTACACAATTGTACCGTAGCCTGGGATTGTTGTTATGCTCGTTTGTGCATTTCATCTTTATGTTACTTGCTCGTCTTTGCCCTCCACGGGCTTTCCTTCTCTCGGTAATTTCCATTCGCACGCTCCGACGGAGCACTCGCTACCTCTTGTTATTGTTAACATTATTATTAGCTGCAATGCGTTACCTTGCCGGGTGTGTATATGTATTTGTGCTCGATATATGCAGGACATCTTCTTTAAAGAGATACACGTACGTACAAACTAGAGCTGCAGCTATCAAAAGGGAAGATATTCAGTCCTTCTGGCAATTCGTTTTGCTTGTAAAAATTTGCCGGCATGTGCTATTATACAATAGGCGCGCAGTCAACGGAAGCAAGAGGAAAGGACGAAACAGGTATACAAGAAGCTAAGGTGGAAGATCGCCTTTGTTGGCAGCCATGGCTCCTTCCAGGCGTCAGCGGGCATTAGCCTGTCTTTCAAGGGCGGAGTGGTCGAAGCTTTCCTACAGTGGCAACGGCGGCGGCGGCGGCGGCGGCAGCAGCAGCAGCAGCAGCAGCAGCAACAGCAGCAGCAGGTGTCGACTAACGCTGCGTGTAATACAATTAGCTACAGTGTTTCCACTGTCGTAACACAAACGTATATACACAGTAGTAGTAGTAGTAGTAGCGATCGTAGAAGTTAGAAGTCGCAAAGTATCTTCCGGAATCAACGGCTCATCATTCGTTTTTAGAACAAAAGGGCCTTTGGCAAGACGAAGACGAAATGCGGCGGCCGAAACAGGATCAACTGTCACACAGACAGAGACATGTTCCCCGCTCACAGGCTGTTATCCGCAGTTTTACAGATATAGTACTTGCTCATTACGCGCTAGGCATAGTGACGGAAAAATATGTACATATGCGCGAAGGGATACATGAGGGACGCCCTATAGGGCGTAGGCTGGCAGCTATATACATATAGACAAGTGAAAACACACACAGACACCTTCGAAGAGATAAGCGGGATCACCATCATTTACTTCATCTTCTTCTTCTTCTTCTTCTTCTTCTTCTGCTTTTTTCAATTTTCCTCGGCTTATATTAGTATGCAACGATAAAGACGTAGCACGGGCTGTTTCGGCTGTGATCGGTTGATTTTCGGCTGATTCGGAGTGCTGCAGACAAGCTCTATATGTGCGACAAATATGTTTGTATGAAGTGACTCCGGAGCGGAGGGCAAATAAGATGAGTCGAAATGCTTATTAAGCTTTCCTTTAGGCTTGAACGTATCGAATATAGAAGTAATCTAATGAAGATGCTGATCATCAGACTTGCAAGAACAACGAAGTCCGGATACTGAAATCATGTGCATATATCTAAGAAAACAATATTTCCAAGTGTCGAGCATAAATATGGCGTTCTTATAAAAAGGGCAGCGGTCATTGCAGGCGCAGCGCGGATAAAGTCGTACAACCAGTACTAATCAGGGATATTTCAGAACTGCTACCGATCTTTATGATATTAATCTCTATGCAGTCGATCACCAGCTTTACACGCGATCACGAATCTATGCAATCCGTATCTGCTCGTTATTGCGCTCCGGTTTATGTTGAAACTGGTTAAAAACATCTATGCGAAACTATTACTCAACTTCGTAACAGGATGGATACACGTATAGTGCATATCGCTTCACCCTTTGTCCTATGTTATAATTCATTCGGTATTTATGGTAACATTATCAAACCTTTCTTTCGTTTTTTTTTCTTTATTTTTTCGCGTAATCATACTATTCTATTGTCTTTACATGTATTTGCTTTCATCGGCGAAACTGTGGCCAGCAACGTGAAAATCCAACGGTAGTGGCTTCAGTTTATGCTTGACGCCGTTGTCGCCGTCTGCCGCAGTTTGTGCCGCTCACCCGACATTGTTGAGCGCTCTTCTCATCTCTCCCCCGTTCTACCCCATATATCTTTCTCGACACCCTTTCCCCTTTCGTTTTCAATCCCTCCGTGTCCGTCCATCTGTTTCTCCAGTTTTATTTTTATGATCATCTTCTGGCTTCCCATCTGCCGTCCTGTAAAGTTTCTTCTATAAAGTATGCGATCGAGCATGTGCACACACATATGTATATATGTACGTTTAAGTAGACGCACACAGTGTGTCATGCTACAAACGACAGAGAACAAAATGGCTACGTTCCGAGTAGCCGATAGCGCAGCAGTGCGAGTCATTTAGAATCAAGATATCAGGTAGTTTCGTCGTGACGGATTGGTTTGGCAAGACTCTCGGGCGTCGACACCTTTTTCCATTCTCCCTGCAAGTTTTACCTTCTGACGCTCTCTCTATTGCCACTTCGCTTTTTACCTATCTCGGTAAGGGTCTTGTGATTCCCGGCTGCGAATAAGGTAAAAAAACGTATAGAAAATAAAATTACTTCTTTGTTAATTTGATGTCGACAACGTCAACACCAGTGTCGATAACGAAAGTACATAAAAGTTTGTCTTAACTTTACATCATAGAGTGCTTGTGGTTGGCTAAACGACCCGTCTACCATGTTTCTCGCTATTATATTTTGCTATGCACCCCACAATTACTTTCCCCCCCCCCCACGTTACTTTCTCGATTTCCTCTCCGTTCTTAAGTTTTCAAATCGCAGCTGCTGCAGGCAGAAAAATGCATCTGAAGACATTATTCACTTAGACGTTGCCGTGTCAAGTCCGATCTACGTGTGCTTGCAGCTATCACTCATCAGTACGAACAAACGATTCGAGAGGAGCTATCCTGAACGCCATAACGTCATTTATTTCCCTACCTTTCTACATCGTATGCTATACAGACAGTAACACAATGCTAATAATTATCCCTAGATTTTCGTCCCTGCTCGCGTTTGCACTTGTGAGCGCTGGAAAGAAGGTCCGGTTTGGGAGCGACCCGAGGCTCGCTGTAACAATCTATAACGTTATCACCATCGACATAATCTTGCCCCACTTACTAGTTCATCGTGTTGTTCAGGTACACCGTTACCAAACAACGAATTTATATGGGACAATTATAAGTATCTGATCCGACCTCCGAACCCACGCGCACGACAGCGAATAGCGCTGGCGGACGGTCGGTGGCCGTATCATGTGAATACGAACCCCCAAAAAAAAATAGAGAAACTTTTCTTTTGTGAAAACGGGAAGTACTCGTGGTCAATGTGGCCGTGACTGTAGTTCGCGGTAGTAGCAGCAGCAGCAGCAGCCATTGGCAAGCACGTTGACGTTAGCACAAGTATTGACCAGAGGAAGGTCAAGAGACTAGATTTGTACGAAACAGCAGCAGTGACAGCCCGTGCGAATGGTAAGGGGGCAAGACAGTGTTGAATGGTTAGATCAGGCTGACATTAAATTAACGTGCTGCATTTGTTGTTCTCTGTGGCCGAGCGCCAAGAATAGCCCGACCTACATTATGTACATGCATGTCTGTGTCTGTTATTGCGCATCACATCCTGCGTACGACACACGTACATAATTGAAAGATATGATTTTTTTCAGGTGTATTATCAGATTACAAAAGCTTACATGTGCACAGGCTGTATTGACTGTTTGCTTTGTTCTAAAATTGTTGCTATTGTCGCGTGGTTGTATTTCTCTATTGACGCATATAAGCTGAAGTAACGGGAATGCTACACGTGCGAACCACGCATCGAAGACGGCGCAAGAAGAAGGACGCGCATAGTATAAAGCTATACAGGCGTACGGACGGACATTGCCAGCCGTAGAGATTTGTCGACCAATGGACCGAAGTTGCCATTGCGGTTCCTGTCGTCGTTGTTGTTTTGTTGTCATCGCTTTCGACATGATTGACCTTCCGGTTGATTGTAGCAAAGACGCGTTACAGCGAACGATGACTGACTGCCCTTTTGGCGTTCATCGTAGTTCTACACTCTAATCTACATGTGAAACTTTGTAAATCTGCATGTAGGCTCCTGATGATGTCGCGGTATCAGAAATCAAGCAGCACCATGGCAAACACTATGGGAAATGACAGCGTCAAACGCTTAGACAACACAAATAATAACGGCAACACTTGAAACGGTTACACCGAGCTAGAAATAGAACCTTAGGGGAATCGAAGAAGACGTAGAGAAGAGAAGTCGCAACGATACATGGCGGTGACGGCATCGGCATCTATCTCTGTTTTCCAGACGTTTCCCGGTTCTGTTGTTCGCTTCAGCAGTAAAGCTCGTCGATCTTGATCGGTTTTCGAGCGTTCGTGAGCGAGGGATTGAATTCGATCCTATTTAGCTGTAGTTATAGTTACTGCGTTTATTTAGCTATCGGCAATTCGTTGTAGCTGACCAAACGACCCGTTGACTCACTGAGCATCTTCGTCATCACCTATCGTAATCGTTGTGGCGGTCATCATCCTCCTCGTAGAAATGGCTATGAACATCATATAATTCGCTTTTACTTCTGCAGCATCGTGCATGTCATGTCATGTCATGTCATCATCAGGCCAAATCCCAAAGCGTAACAATGCCAACGGGACCGCAAAAAAAGACAAAAGATTAAGAGCTTTCGTTCGTTTCAATAGCAGCGCAAGTGGAATCGGGTACGGCACTAACGCAAGCAATATACTATATCGTAGCGTCAAAAATTACCATCAGGTCGACGATAGTCACAAACACCAGCGGCCTTCACTTATTCGCTTGTCTGATAATTCGTGTCTACGACCAGCTGTCCTCTACTGAGCTCACCAGGTTGCAATGTACGATTGGCTAGACAACGGTAAAATAGTATGATACAATATAAATATGTTTTGGCAAAACAATAGTAGAAATATTATTTCTATTAATAGCAGAGGGAATCGTCGCTTAGGAAAATTCAATTTTTTCTCCTATTTCTCCTCCTACACGCGCATGTATAGAGGCTCTTGCAGAAAGGTTTATCTGCGAGTTGAGGCGCATAGCATAATATTTACAAAGGCATAAGTGAGTCCGCTAGTGGAAAAACAAAGGCAAATAAAATACAAACTAACAGCCGAATAAACAAACAAAATATTCAAAAACAAAAAAAAGAGCATTTGTGCTCTCGACCCAAGACCAACTACGTGTAAAATTAGTATACGAAAATCGTATAATTAACAGCAGGATGGATAATAGCTGAACTGCACGCGCTGGGGGATTTACGGAGGGATCGCACATTCAAAGCCCTAGTTATGATCTACTGTCCTATTGAGCGAAGGACAATTTCTTACAGGTTGTTAGGCGTATAGCGTGACCGAGCCTGAGTAGCAGGACAAAAATTTAGAGACACATGTAGGTCGAGGAATAAGCTACACTTACGGCGCTTTGTACCTTGAGCACCGCACTATATTAAATGTGCAATAATAATACAATGTAAATTAAGTACGACCCTTTTTGCTCTGTAACCTAAATAGGACAGAAAAGCAGAAAACAATGTTCGAAAGATAGCGAATATATATATCGTATGGAGACTGTTCTGCCTTAAAGGTAATTAGCGTTTAGCACAACCTTCACAATGATTACTATTATAAATAGAGGAAATGCTATTTTGCCATTTTATCTCCACACGTCCGCTCTCGTTTTTTCTCTCAGTTTTCATCAATCGATGTCTGTCGATCAGTACCCGCCTCTCATGATCGAGAAGGAAGAATAAACGAATTGTCTGATAGCGTTTAACGCGCATCGACTGAAATAGCACCATTACAGGACACGAAGTCTATCAGTGTTACGATCCGTTCGCTGCAAAGGCTCTGGCGCTGTAGCTTCAACAGTGCCGAAGGAGCAGCACCTACGGTCCGATCGACAGGTTTCAATTTGAGTAACTTTTTAACTACGGAATTTAGACAGTTGATAGGCAAATCCACAAATAGGTAAGGGCAGTGTCATTTTAGGCTTATTCTTTGTGGCCTTTTTTTTTTTGTCACACACGCTCGTCCACTCATGACAACAATAGATTGTGATAGGGCTGCGGACACCATGATGTTCTGGTGCCACACGGAACACGGAAATGCCGGCTGATCTGTAGGACATCGCGTACGACATCTAAGTCCACTACCATATGCCTGAAGAAGTCGTTTCCCCGTTGGGCCAGAACGGTCGCGACCGAAAAGAGCTCACAAAAGAAGGGCCACAGTCACCGCAGGTATATATATATATATATATATATAAGTGCTAGCTATAACCAAGTCAACTATTAGACGAACAAACAGAACAGTGCATTCGTATAACCGCTTTTTGTGTTAAATAAACACAGGCAAGCTTTCTGCAAGAGACACATTAAGATGTCTTGAGCAGGCAGTAACATAGCAGCGAAGTTATCTAGAGAATCGTGTTGTTCTCCAATAATTTCCTTCTAGGCCTAAGAATGAATTAGATCCACTTGAAAAGGTCTTTTTTGCCTTAAACAACCTTCGTTTACACAATATATTACTAACACATTAGAGCGTGATAAGAATAGACAAGCGAAAGCTACACCCGCGACGACAGCTTCTCATACAACAATACACTTGCCGTTAACCACTTTCTTGGCTGTAGTGGTTTGGTTGTTAAATTTTTTTAATGCTAATTTTAGATCATTGTCTTCAGCACGAATCGAACAACTAATTGCATATGACCACAACGAACAGGCTACTGAAGAATGAAGAAAAAACTGCCAAGCTAAAAATTATTCAGCTAAGATTGACGCCTGCTTTCCTCCCGCTATGGCTACGATCATAGATTAGCATGTGTGAATACTGCTAGAAGAAAAAAAAACATTGTAAAATACTAATGTAGTCCTGCGACTGAAATAAATTGCGTTAGGTCTACAAATATAAAGTCGCGCGCTCGTAAAGCCAAAAATGATCGAGGTGCCTACGATATGTAAACTGTGTTCCGCTAATCAGCGGCGTCGAGACAGTAGCGTTCGAAGATTTTATTCGAGCCACGCTGATATCGACGACAAAAACTTTAACACTGACAAAAAAAAGAAAAAATATACATGAATACATATACATTGCGGTCCGTTAAGCCTTTTACAGACTCTTTGTGCAGTGCTCGGTTCACCATATGTATTAGCCACCTTCCCATACATGTATATACGGTGTGTAAACGCGTATACAATAAGGCTATTGGCGGCGTAAATATCAAAACAACTATTAATAAAATAAATAATAACACTAGACCAAAAACGTCCAATCGGCATATTGTGCATAAAAGCTAGATTAGTAGGCTCACACCGTCGTCCTTAAGTGCAAGATGCAGACATGTGCATTAAAGCGTTTTTGTTAATGCTTAAGATTGGCGCGAATATCAGCCCACTCCATGACTTATGATGTGTCGCTCACTGAATCAGCAGAACGCGCGATGCCGTGAGGCTGTGAAGCCATATTAGCCGTATTGCATAAAGATCATCGTCAGCATCTATCAGTGCTAACAGCCTACATTGCTGATGCGCCAGTTGGTTGTCCTTAATTGTCAAACAGGGGCTTCCGCTCTTATCTGCCGTTTTTGTTGCGGCAGTTCTGCGCCCGCTGGCGCTGTCGTTGGCACGCAATGAGGGCGGGAGCGGTTCGGGCGGGGGCAAAAGACAGGGTAAGCTGAACAGGGCCGTCTTGCTTCTATCACGGCAGGCAACGCAGCCAACTCATAAGCGCTCCACGATCAGCTGAGCGGTGAGTTCCAGAAGAAACAGGTCGATATTGGAAGACGCGCACATAAATATGCTGTTTCTGGCAAGGTATCGAAGCTGCCAAAGTGAACCCGGCTGGCCAAGCGCACTGCTGTTGCGTGGTTTATGACGATTCACGCCCACATGCCCACAGAGCCAAGTAAGCTCAAAGACGGCGTTACACCTACTGACGTTACTCTATTATAAAAAGGTGGAACATCGAGAGATGTTTGACCGACTACTACATTTGCTTATAGTGAGGAGAGTCGTTAGGGACAGGCAGTAGTTAGACCGAATCGAGAGGTACAAGAAGTAATGCTATATACATATAAGCTAATACATACTAATAGCATAGATAGCACCAAGTGTTAAGAGAGGTTTCGAATGAGACCGTAGGCAATAGGGGCTCGAAGGCGAAGAGGCAGCTCGGCATTTCTGTGCTTGATAAAAAAAAAATCCGACAAGCTTCAATCCTTGGCATCAGCAAACCTCGTGAAGTCTTAAGTCAACATCGTATTTGTCACGCTTAGCTGCAGCGAGAAACTGTTTTGGGAAAAATATTCATGGAGCTAAACATTCTTAAGTACTAAGCAAAGCTTACTTATAGTGGAATAAACACTGTCAAAAAAAATTAATCCAAGAGCCTTTTGAAAGGTCCCGGGTGTACGGTCGTTGTTGTCACAGAGCTACTACGCAGAAAAAGGCACGCACTCAAGATCCATAAGCTGAGTGTACTTACTAGAGAACACATGCTCTGATCTGGGTGATAAGCTGTTAAATTAGATTCGTAAAGCGGAACGAGAGAACGTCAAACGGGATGAGATGTCATCTGAGCGTTACAGTGTATATACCGAGTGGTCTAAAACCTAGGCCTCATTTAAGATAATAACCATTTAAGAAAAAAAAAAAAAGGTTGACATTTACTGCAGAGAAACGCCGTGGAGAGAATCAGTTCTGTGGTTGCAACCCTACAGCCACCTTCCAATCAACTAGGTGTGTTTGTTACTCGTTCCGATGGGTCCCTTAGATGTAATAACAGTAACGGTAAGAAGGATATGCCAATGACTGACCCTAATAAAATGAAATCTTTAGACGATATCAGTATGACCAATTTGGTAAAATATCACCATTGCGAAGCCTCGAGAAAAATATCGATATGCACATTGAGGTAACATGACGCACGAAAAACCAATACGTTGTTATATTTAGTCGGAAGAAATAGAAGAACGCGGCTCAGATCAGTATTCAGGCACACCGAGGCATACGTGTCTATTACGAGTCCTAAAATCTTAAATTGCCTTCAGTTCTTCTCACTCGTTTAGCTATCAGTTAAACTATACTGACCTTGAAATCAACGGGCGCGATGGATTTTGAAGAAGCGAATTCTGTTCCAAAAGTCGCTGATCTGCCTTGGTACGCATATTTAGGCCGTATATATATATATGTATACACAGTTTTAACTTAAAGATCTTCAACCAATCGGCAATAGACTGTTGAATCGTTTGTCCGAAGCATCGTCGTCTCGCAAACCGAAACATTCATTTGTGTGAATGTAAGTGATGTAACTCATGGCATCAGTGACTGCTAGTTACGGCAATAACATTATGAGGATAAGTTTTGATGGCTTGAGTGTTACTGACAACGTACAAGAAAGACGCAAAAAGTCATCGAAAAAACGTCGGGAAGAAGACACACATAAGATACGAATGCGATCACCGACGCTGTTATCAAATATCAGTAAACGAGTGAAGCATGTTATTGAAGTTGGCTAGAGCTAAGGCTGTAGAATTTCTTTACAAATGAATCATATACGTTTAGACAATCTCGTTTGCATAATTATTTTGATGTAAGATTCTAGTCGAATGTAGAAGCGTGTTTTTAGTAAATGCAGAACCCCTTTCACGCATAAATAAATCATGGCCAGCGCTTCAAGCAGCTTCTCATCATAAATAGAAGCAAACTTGCCCCGTTACTAGCGTCGCTAATGGACGATAACATCACAGATCGTTGCAGTAAGCGAAAATTCGATTTTCGTCTAGTGTCCTAGTGTCGGCGGCAAGATCTACGCCCACGGAGCGTACCGGCGACTAACCCCCAACGAAGGTCTACTTATGAAGCAGCTGGCCATAGAGAATTCACTTGGTGAGTACGTGAAGTGTGGGCCTACGACCAGCTAGCGGAATTATCACTGGCCAGACGACTCTGCTTTCCCACGCCCGCCCGCCCGCCCGTATATGAACTCATTTGTGCGCGTGCTGCGAAAATCCCAAGAGGCTAATGCAAGCGGCAGATGCAGGGGCCGCTGCGTACGCTCCAATCAGATGCAAAAAAATCGGCACACTTCAAACGTTTCGTCCGCACCAACAGCATAATCAGACTATGAACGGGACTACTTTACTGACTGACTGATAAGTTGACGCTTAAACTGCCACACAATAACGTGAACGGAGAAGCCTCCGGTAGCAGATGTCCATTCATCGGTCTGCCTGTCTGGCTGCCTTTTCGTCTGTTGTCATCTGCCTAAACAATAAAGAAACGAGCGATCGAATCGGACTGTGGAACGACAGATACAAACCCCTGTTGAAATGCAACACGAAGAAAACAAGTCGAGGCAAGGAACAGTTGTTTCTTTTGCGGTAGCAGCACCCAGTAGGATGATAGTGGGTGCGGCTGATGATGAATCTCCCTCGCATTCTGTTATGTGTTACTATCGCATGCTACAGCTGCGGTGCAGTGGCCTCTGGTGTCGAACAACGGACGTCAGTGTTACAAATAACAGCGACAACAATACTCGGTTCAACGGTAATAAAAGGAGCATGAGAGGGGTATACTGCAATGGCACCCCACTGTCTGGCTTGCTGCTCTTCCTGCCGATGCTTGTTCCGTTGGCTATGTTCCGTTGGCTATGTTCCGTTCGTGGGGTGCGTGCACGTGTACATGTAAACGTGTCAGTCTGTCAGCAGCTGCAGGACCGACCAGTATTAGTAGATCGGCACTGCTATCAACTGCCGTCAGTTCGATTGAAGCGTAAAACGCAGCCTCGCCATGTTGTCTTGTCGTTGCTGTTAGCCGCATGAAGGATCCCGGCCATCAGTTGTTGGCAACAAATCTCCTGGGTGAAGGTCCCAGTCTTTCCCTTTAGCAAGTTTATTTTGTCATGACAAACTTCTTTCTCATTTCTCCGTCGATCCGATCTACCTTCCTCTTCGCTATAGCACTCAGGCGGACAAAGAACGACGAGGGCGACACTCCTCTTCATAACTTTCGCTTCGGGTGAATTAGACGAGCTATTAGTCGTTCACTTAGTAACCAGTCAATTTCAAAGGTTTCCTTTGTATGAATAAGAAAAAGGTTCTTCTTAAAGTCACAATCTTCCGTTGTTTAGGAAAGATATTTCCTAAGGCTTTCTGGATGACTAGACATTTGTTACTTAGGATCGCAGTGCAGCCCCTTTCCAAAATCGATTATTGAGCTTGATTTTTGTATCAAGTTCGCAAAGGGTCGCGCAACAACAAAATAAATGCTGCTCTTAGCTGATTACTGCCCACGAGTAGCAGTGGTCATTGACTTAACAACTATATGACCACTATAGTAAAATGTAAAATCTTGTATAGATAACAAAAGTGCAAAAAATAGTAATGTACTCGTTTATAGGTCGAATTTATCAGGCGCATAATAAGTGAAACGCAGGTGCCCTTAGGTTAATCAGTCATCTCCTGGCTTGCAGAAGGGCAAATGTACAGTCTATAGTAGTTTCTAAATTAGAATGGGCATTCCGGCTATGGTAGCAACACGCACTATCATCTTAGCTTATCGTCTGCGTATGGCCTGGGCTTTTCCTTTGGTCGGGCTAGCGGCTAGGTAACTTTCAGTTAAGAAAATGATATCCGGTGCGGTGGTTCGGATGCTAAGTATACGAGCCTAAAGTATTTGGTCGGTGAAAACAATGCCGTGCATTTTCGAGTGGATCATTCAGTTGGTAGGAATTCCAATTAACTTCCAGCATAAGTTCGTATCATTTCCACTGTCCATTTGCGTAAACGATCGATCAACTAGAAGTGATTGAAAAATTGTCTCAAGCAGACGAGAAAATTTTTCTTCTTAGCATTCTTTTATAGATCAAATACAATAAGATACTGTTTTTATTATATACACATAGTGCAGATCTAGGGAGATATTGAACGAATCATAATGGTTCTACAGTCGTGTTCGCTGCTGAACCTGTTCAACCGGGCTGAGGCGCATTTGATTGCATCGGTTAGGACGTAGCAATTTGAATGCAATTGCATGTACCATGTATGTCTATTATTAATAATATATTATCCCTACTAATTTACTAAAGGCTTAACACGGGGCAGTCAGCTTAAGATGTCGTCTTTTGTACGGCTGACCAACGATCTGTTATATGTATGCGTTTTTGATCGGTGACTAACGTCCTAGTTATTTGACAATTACCCCTATTGCGCTAAATTGCAATGAATGATAAATGGTTTGAAAGATCCGACATGTTGATCCGGCCTTTGGCAGGTGGCATCAATCACTTCTAACAAACTACGTTGATCCGCGCTCACAAGCCGCCGTACAGTTCGACTTTAATAACCGGTGTTTCATTGAATTCTGACATCTCGGACCAATATATGGCAGTAGACGGACCCTTCGATCTCGATTTCATTCTTGTGGCTTTATTTGTTAAGTGAAAAATGAATGAACTAAACCGTCCAACTAGATAGAATCGAACACAAATAATGCTAGTTAAGAAATGCTGGCCGTTTAATTAAAACGGCCGCAGATCTACCAGGAATACTACTGTGAAAATTATAACTATATGCGGGTGCAACAATTTGTTGACATCGCAATAAGACGGGCGAAATTTCAGTTTTTCTTCGACCTCAACGATAGAGCTGTGTCATGGCTCGACTTATAGATGAAACGACTTGTTAGCAACTTCGACAATGAAATTTGCTCGGTAGTGGTCGCTTGGTAACGATATTTGCTAGCAATGATGCTAGATCAGTAAAGCTAGCAGCTACCGGCCATTTGCTACCTCACTCACGTGAAGTAGCACCTTGCACGCTACTGCCGCAACGGACTCAGCAACAGGAGATTTTTTTCTGTCGCTGCTGCGGTGATTCGACGACGAACGAGCAGAAGGACAACGGACAGATCAAAAAGTATAAGTGAACGGGGGTCGCTGATGCCAAACCACTTACCATCAAAGACGAACAAAAATACGACGACACACTTGAAACAGCTGTGACACATCTATGATAATGATAACGACAACAAAGACGACGGCGATGGCCGCGGCAACGCCAACTATGGCATCACGGAAAGGCAGAAGAGTTGTTTCGTACATATATATGTGTGAGTATGTGTGTATAAATCGATTCTCATTGTTCTAGGCTATGCACTTTTGAACTGTTTTTATTAGGGTTACGCGTGTCCGTTCAATAAATGAACAATATGTACTGATAGTGTGATTTGGATTCTTTATTTCCCAGTGATATTGATGCGTTGTTCCCTACCTTTTCAACTAAACCGTACTCCTTTGCATCAATGCGAGCCAAACTATTGAAGTTCGTCAAACAACATGAATTTATAAAATTGATTGCGATGGCCTGTGCCCCTTAAAACTTCGTAAAAAGGTATTCGAGGGGCATTTGATAAACAGTACAGCTGAACAAACAGCACGCGTAAGGCTATCAGGGGCAGGAAATACACCTTTGTCATGTGACACTGCAACAAAAGATGCCAGTTAGCTGGCTGGCTGGCCGGCCCTCATGAAGTGTATAAGAAGAAAGAGGTCAACTAAAAGAAAAAGAAACTGCAACGAAATCGCAACTAACATCATCAATATGAGCGACAGTAAAAGCAGCGATAATATAAGTTACTACAACGCGATTTTATTCCGTACTCACAACAGTAAAGTTAAAAGTTGACCGATAAAGTATGCCCATTCTACCCGCCCCACTGTCAAATGTAAAACAGTAGGAAGCCCGCGGGAAAGAATTCAGCTGTTCAATTTCTTTAAAACGCTACGAACAAACACAATGATACTAAGAAGCTCTAACTGATATTTTTTATCTTAGATTGTAGTAACTATACAACGTCGCAAAAAAGCGTCTGTCATATGTGGCTGTCCAAGTTCCTGACAGTTATTAAACGTATAATGCATTTGATCTCACTTAGCACTTTTCTTCAGAGGTATATTAGAATGCATGTTATTCCTCGTAGTTATGCTGAAAGTTTCAACACTAAACTTTATGTGTAGAAGTTCTAACATAGGCTATACTAAAATTAAAAAGATTGTCGAAATTGGATGACAGCGATATACATCACGAAACACAGTTTTTACTACACAACTATTGACCCTTAGATTAAGGCGATTTTTTCCTCTAGGCACTATTATATCTCGCACCGCGGTGTGGTACGCGTCGATAACTGGGTCCGACTAAGCAAGTTGATATTGGCTCTCTAACAATTGGCTGCCTAAGTAAAATTAAATTAACGTCATTATTACAGTATTCCACAAAAAAAAAAAAACGAATTTTTGCTCAGCATCCTAAATTCAGTCTTGTAATTTGTTTGCATGCTGGGCAATTTGCTCTTTACTGCAGATGCAATGGAGGCGAGTAGGACTTCCCGAAGTTAGCGGTACAAAGAACAGCTTCTTTTCATCTCTTTTTGATGGACTTCAACGAAGTCGAAAGGTCACAATGTGTTGCCACGAAAAATACCGACGAACCCATCGTCAAAGGTAAACGTGTGACGCTGTGCGGAATTCGTCCAATTTGTGATACTGTCAAACGCTAATTCATACCTCGTGGTATTCATCCTGTGCCTCTCTTTATATAACAACATCTATTTATTCGTATGTTTTTATAAGTAGACTGAGCAACTATGACCAGTAATGTCATATATATTTAAACCTTTGCAAGCTGGCATATCTGACTATAAATGAGTATTCCTAAAGGCCGATGTGTATTACATGTTTGCGTTGGACCTATGTAGATACAATACAATGTAGATAGAATATATACGTAGAAACATTAGTTCTCTTATTTTTCAGTGATAACATCACATTTTTTATCGGGCAGAGTCGTATGCTATATAGCGCATAGCATTACTTGCAGTAGTAACGACAGCGATAGTAATTAAAAGACACTATAATAGAGGGCTGCTGGCCGATCGATCAGTCTCGCAGACGACCACCAAAGTCCTGGTAGAGATGCAGGCGCAGCAGGCCGCCGAACAAGCAGGGCACGCATGCCATTTCTACCCTTGGGTCGTCGTCTTCCGACTGTAGTGGCAATTGCAGCGATAGAAGGAACTGAGAAGTAGCAGATCCAGCCAAAGCCGCTATGCAGATGTTAACAGTTACAAACAACAACAGCTAAACCATACTGCAGGCGCTCAAAGGTGACGCTGAGGTCGCAGGTACCTCGACGACAGTGTTTGGAAGAAGTAGTAATAATCGTGTTGCTTGTGCATCTGATCCCTGTACTTCTGTTGTTTTCTGCTCAAGAATAGACCAATGAACGAAAGACAACCAACGAATAGTAACAGCAGCGGCAGAATAAGTCAATTTGCCATCATCGATGAATGCGTTTTCGTAACATCCGATTGAGCAGCGGGAGTGACAGTGGCGGCGGCGGCGGCGGCGGTGGAAAGACGAGGGCTTTCCAACGATGAAAACAATACAATAACTGGAAAAACGTTCGTCGCACGCGTAGCGTGGTATAGTGTTGCTTCAATATTACACATAGACAGTTGGTGGCGGCTTCGTGGCATGGCGACTTTAGCGATAAAGGCAACAAAACATCGCGCACGATAACGACCCCTGCTGCTCATAAACCTATTTGATCTTCATACCAAACATTGATAGCCTATCGTAGTTTTAATCCAACCGAGTCATTAAATCGTATATGGCGACGACGTGTCATGATCATTCAGTCGAGCCATAAAGTAACTTCATGAGGATAAACGTATACCATTGAGTTACACATAGACGCGCTATATATGATTAAAATAAGACTGGAGGATTAAATACAATAGCTTGCATCATTTGACTTGGTATCAAGCAGTTGCGGCCATCGTCAAGCGCCGTCCTCTACAAAAAGCTTTTTAATACAGACCCCCGTGCTCGCACATGCTGTGAACCTCATATGTTGCGATTTCTCACTACAGCCACAGTTTCTGCGTTGTTTTAGATGGCTCAACGGTACGAACTGATCAAACCCGGGCTATGATACACTCTGTACATGTCTGACCTGTGCATTCCCCACACAACTATCAAACGTAATTCAGTAACTGAATTCATGCTCTTCAATAGCTCACAACATACATACATACATACATACATATGAACTTACCTGTATGCTATTTCTGATACGAGGACATGTGTACGCGGGTGTTGTCATCACGTGCGGGTTTTGTGTAAAAAATTGTAACGCCTATTACAATGTTGGATCTTCGATAAAAACGAATGCATAAAAAAAAATAGAAAAATAGTGCATCTGCAGATCGGTGACACGTACCTTCGATCGTTCTACTGAATGAGTGCTATTCTCGGATTTAACTTAAGTACTTTAGAAATCGTAGTTACGTCTGTCATGAACAGCCATTAACTCTCGAAAACGTAGAGCGCTGTTCCATGACAAGGGCATAAGTACTGGAATATGAAGGGCTTTCATTCGCAGAACATTGTGGCCTTTCCATTTAAGCTTTTTTTTTTTGTTCATAACACGTTTATATTCACACAGGTACGTCACACAGGCATATTCGAGATACACTTTAGCTCTATTGCAAAGTGCTGGGCCCAACAGGATACGACAGAGTAAATAGACTGAAGAAAAATTAGAAGATGTATCGTGGAAAAACATTTCCTCCAGGTGCTGATACTCGCACAACAGGCGAATCGAAGAGGCGGGGGGAATCGAGGAATCATTCCACTTCCTCCATATATTGATCGATCACGGTAGTGTATTGAAACCTTTTTTTTTATTATTGTTTTTTTTTTTTATTATTGTTATGTGTGTGTGCATATGTATTCATTACACGCATCAAATCGCAATGCTATGTACACAAGTAATATATTCTTTCTTAATGAGTTCTCTGCTCTTTATGACATGGTCTTTTACAAAATTTTGCTGTAATCTTTTCAGGATGCTTTTTAGGTCTAACGAGTCGAAAAAAACGATGAACCTGAATGGTTGTAGTTTAATTATCTTGATATTACCCTAGCCGTAGAGTTTACTTAGCTTCTCTCTAGCCCCCCTTGAGAACACTGGAAACGTAAAAGTCAAGTATACGTTCGAGCTGGGCTAAATAATGAGATTGGCGATTACGGTTTTGAGCCAGCTTATGTGGTCTTTTCCGCAGTCCAAAGGAAAGTGCTCGAAGTCCACTTATTCATTACGGCGTCTACAGTAACTTGACAGACAGGCTCTTTGTGTTTAACGGACAGCGAAAACAGAGCTACCTCTTACATATATGTCTTGCTATTGGAAATTTCCCCATTGATTCAATATAAAGAAGAAGGGGGAGGCCAACACGGTAGATCATTTTAATATCCGTTAGCGAGTTGGGTCACTCAAAATGGGCTTGTATGATTCAACTTGTCCAACTATCTCGTTCGCTATCATTGCAAGAACTCTCTGTAGCTTTATTGTTTTCCTGATCTTGCTCATTCTCAGTTGCCGTATTTCCCTTTGCGTGATGGGACAGAGCTCGTTGATGGGGCAATATATACCCAGAGAGATGGGGTTGCTTCACGACAATACTGCTAATGAGACATAAATTTGATGGAGACGCGAGGCTGCCGTTTCCTCTTGAACACATCCATAGTTGAAATGTACATCAATATGCTGTATTCTTATTTATTCATTTACGTATTTGTATATGTACTATAACGCATCATTCCTTCTGTCCATTCGCGCCTGTTCCAGCAATTTCGTAATACACTGATTAACGCGCAAAGAATGAGATATCAGAAGAGACATTTTTACCTCATTAGTCCCTACTCAGCTTAGCATCCGCTTTCTCCCGCTATTTCTTTTCCGCACCCCTTGTCTCAGGGAGGTCGTCAAACCAAACTGCAAGCCATTTAAGAAAAATAAACGAGGTATTGTCGACGTCCAAACTTCGAACTGATATCGATAGAGCAGCTGTGAACATCTCACGCACAGGTATAGACGAATGCCACCATGGAGTCCAAAAGAAGGGGCTTACGTAGAGCGAAGTGATGATGACCCTTGGGGTTTTTGATCTCTGCTGCCACACGCTGATGCTATTGGTGAGTATGTTGCCGTTCTATTCATTATTGCAAATTATATTAATAGGAAGGCAGTACATAAAGCCTATTCATCTGCTATCCACAAACGTACGTAGTTTCGTATACGAAATGTGAACGAACAGGCGTTCAGATTGTGCATTTAGTATAGGCCCTAAGCAAAAGCGGCATCGTATCGTAGATAATTTCCTACGGGCGCCACGATTATGCGTGGCATTTCGTTCTGTGGTATTTGATGAGTACTCAAAATCTGCATTCAGTTGGCTTCTCCTATTGAACAACGATACTTAATCGGTAACCAGAAAAAGTTCAGCACCGAAAAGAGGCTGCCCCGCGTCCTGTTGGTACTGTTATTATGATATACTATATTTGTGACAGTGAAGCCGTCTGTGTTCGCCATTGATTTGCAATTTATGAAAAGGAAAAACACAACGCGCCGTACTATTGGTAGGGACCTATTTTTGTCGAGTCGTCTGATGATGATTTCTTCCTGCCCATACCCATCGTAATTATTTTTGCCATAACTCATAGGATTGTTGTGGTCTGTGGCAGCTAAGAACAATGCTCCCTTCTATGAGGTTGGATTTTAATTGTCTGTATTATTTCTATCTCTGTATGTTGCCGCTGTGTGTGCCATCATATCGCTTGCACATTGTCCGCGTGAAATACAAGTCACTTTGTCTAAACTGATCGAAACCGCTAGTCTAACTATCTGAAACGACATCGTTGAAGCTATTGCCTCTCTACGCATAGTTATAGTTATTATCTTACTCTACGATGTCCTTATTTTCGCCGCCATTCGTCGGGTTTCTACAAATCCCTCTGTGTTCTTTTTATTTTCGCGGAACGTGCACAGCATCACTGGAACGGGTACAACTTCCACTAATCATCCTACCTTGAACCCTTGAACAACGGGTTCCGCTGTCTCAGTGCTTCAGATGTTGCTGTTGTTGTTGTTGTTATTATTTAGTATGTTGAGCTTTTGTCGCCGGCATAACTAAGCGCCTGTCACCGCCCGCCACTCATCTCTGAAGGGACGGTCAAAATGAAAATAGCACAGCCAGTCTATGCTGACACGCGGCGCGAACGTTGGCGCCGGTGCTGCCGCCACCTCAAGCGTAAATCAGCTAAAATATCAACATCATCATCACCGTCGTCGTCATCATCAACAACAACATTTCGCACAGCAAATCAGTATACGTACGATGGTAAACGACGATAAAGTGCAGAACTAACGACTGTTAAACTATTGTCGATAATAACACCAATAATAATAACAGCAGAAGCTGTGGGACACCTGTATAGGTTCAATAACGACGGGTTTTTGCGGGTCCAGCAAACAGCGAATCATCTAACAGCAAGCGTCCTATTGTACCCCCTGCCGTTGGCTGCCGGAGAAGACAACTGGAAAGAGGTTTGTGCTTGCCGTTAATCGTCAAAGTATCGCGTCATATAAGCAGCCGTATTAATCCTAAAACCAATCGACTTCAAACGGAAATCCCATTTTGTCGGCTTTTCGTTTGCAGGCCTTAGCCAATTTTCGGGTGTTCCTATTTCCTCCAATAACCTCAGCAGAACAAGAAAATAAAGAAGGAGGGGAAGCCACCCCCAATCTATCACTCAACGCGATGGTAACCGGCTACGTAAGCAGGCGACGGACATTATCGTCGTCACCAATCCTAGCGATTTGCTGACCCTTCACCATATCTGTGCATACCCTCAGCAACGTCATTAACCGTGTATAAACGATCGATTTCCTTCGTACGTCTTACATACACTACCACGATCGATAATTCTACCGTTGCCCGTCTCTCAGTTCACACACAAGCAGAGATGCACACTCACAAATCGAGCTATATTATAGTACACTATGCACAGCCACGGCTGGCTGATATGTTCACGGGCAAACCGATAATGACGCAATGAAAAGGCCCGCATTTACGCTTTAGAATGAAAAGAAGTTCTAGTACCGCCGAGGGCAAGCGTATTTGTATGCCTACGTGTGACCGTTCGCGTAATAATTCCTTTTTTGCGAGCATTTGCTTTTTCGTTGTCCAGCTATAGGCTATTCTGTTCACTTCTGCGTTGTTTTCTTGACTTCTTCCTAACCACGATCGACTCGATTTCGACAACATCGTCGTCTTTTTCTCCAGAGTGGGAATAAGCCGTCACCACAACAACAACAAACACAGGCAATGAGCTGTAATGGCACACGAAAAAGATTGCAGTTTTCTTTCTTTCCTTTTCTCAATTTTCTTTTGCCGCTTCTTTGTCTCCTTTACCTGTTCGACGTTCATCTCACGCCGCGCAGTATACGCTGCAGATGGCTCTCAGGACGCCAGAAGGTGACGAAGAGTCTTGCCATGCGGCACCACCCCCGCCTAACATCGCCACCGTCATCATCTAGTAGCATAATAATCATCATCCATCCCTTGGTTAGCATTGTCTAGTGTCGTGGAAGATGGCAGATGAATACGACGACAATGGCGGCGGCGGCGGCGGCGGCCTGTTTTTTTGGCTAGTTGTCGGAACTTGTCCTCCTACATCAACCGACCAAGCAGCGGACAACAGCAGAAGCACTGGTCGTTCTGCTGCTTTGCCCATCCGTGATTGAACGGAAGGAAAATTGTGGCACGATGCAAAACGTGCCACAATTTTCCTTTTTTCATATGTATATATATGCGTGGCCATGTTTAGTAATTCGTTATTAGCACTTTCACGCGCTCGTTTTAGCCGGCTTTTCACCAGCTAATCATTTTATAGAGTTAGCCATGGACACTGCCAGTGATTTCGACTGTTCCGCTAGATCCGGTAACATCAGATCATTATCATCACCATGCTCCTCACGATGACAGCGTTGACAGGCATGACGACGGGAGACGGCGATCCAGGTTGCTTGATTGGATGGATGGGTAGCGCGCGAAAAGCAGTGTACAGCCAAGCAAGGCACGATAAGATGACGCTAGTTAGTGGATTGATCTGACACGCTACTCAAGAGGTCTGTCCATCTATCAAACGGTCATCTTTTCTTGTAGTTTCCATCGAAATTTCGGCAAATCCTCACAACTTCCAAGCCGTTTACAACTACAATCAATTCGGTATAGATGGGTGGTTGCCACACCAATTTGATGCCCATAGACATGTTATTGCGTGTGGTCGTGATGAACAGTGGTCAGAGAAGGAGCCGGGTGCTTAGACGCCGAGTCTTCCAAGTCGGTGTTTGTCTGCCTTCCTGCCTGCCTACATGTATGTGCGTCTGTGAGGGAGCAACTGACACTCGGTGGATGACGGTGGAAGAAGGGGGCAGGGATTATAAGATCGGACACCCATGTGCATGAGCAAAGAGCAAGCGATAGCCGTAAGATTGGGTGTGCGACGGCTAAACTTCGCGCCCCATCGTGGTGGCACCACTAGTCGCTATAGTGCGCGAATCAAGCCTTTCAAAACGACAAACGGACACAGCAGTATATGAACTAAGCAAGCCTAAAGAGCTGGACCTCTTGTTGACATCGACAATTCGTTATCTTTTACTAATTCCGACCACTATCAATTGCAACAACTATCATTATTGACACCACTACACTCCGATTGTAGTCACGTACCGTATGTGTTAAATGTCTATTTCTAATGGCATGCTTGGATAGTTCTGGGCATCGGACATAAACTCAACTGAGAGAAAATAGGAGGGCTAAGAAAACATCGGGAACAACGGATTTCGTTCGACTTGATTTGGTCGACAACTGACTAGAAAACCTAATCGGTCCTATTATTGCACCAGCAACAGCTTTATCGCTATAGGCCGATGAGGATGAAATAGTGATAGATAGTTCTTATTTTCTATTACGGTGTCCAATTGAATCACCTACATTTTTACACTCGCCTTAGCATCGATGAACAAGCGCCTACCGACCGCAGTTGACCAAACATCGCTTTAATGACAATTCCTCTCACCAATCGTGACCACCGATCATTGGGTCTCGACTCGTTTGTTTGTCAAAAAAAAATGCACCAAGAAGGAGTGAAACGCCGTTCTTGTTTCCCATAATGTCTAATCAGTATTGACGTATACAAACCATTTATGACCAAAGCTCTTATTTATAACTAAACCTTCTATTATTATTATTGAGTCTTCCCGAAGACGATTAATGCGCCTATCCTGACGCGACAATCGTAGGTTTCAAGCTAACTTGTGCCATAGGTTTGTTTGGCCCATATCAATATTGCACAATACGTCTAGCTAGCTACCCGTAATCACTTGTTTGCCAACGTGGAAATGGGTCAAATATACACCGATTGAATATTCTCTATTGAATGAAATAGCGTATAGACAATCGTATATGCAATATGAAACAAGGATGTAGCGATGCTTACGGAGACACGATTAGGCTTGTTTCAGGACATGTTCGGACTGCATAGAAGTAGATCACCTTTTCCTTATAGATTCTTTATTCCTTCTTACTTTGAATCAGGTTAAATGTATCATAGCAGTTGCAGATTTTTTCATATCCGACAGCTGGTAAACTTGGCCCCCTAAAATAAACGTTAACCATAATGGCTAAAAAGTCTACAATCGTCTAGTAATACTGCGTAAGCAACTATGAGTTTGTTTGCACTATCCCGTTACTTTACTGCAATATCCCCTGAATCCGAGGAGATAAGTGCTGTACTTCATATGGTATTTTCGCAAGAGTTCCTTGAGCACTGTAGCAACCTCAGATCCGCTGTCGTGAATAATAACGGTACGCTATTGTACATGGTTAACTAACTAACTAATTCCGTTCATAGTTTGTTACCAAGCTGCGTGCGAATTAAAATCTCTGAACCAGATCGTTGCCTGTTTGTGTACGTTTCGCTACGTTTGTGTATGTGTCACTGTAGTTGATGGCCTTGTCCTAAGACAAATCTCCATCACTCCGATTGGCTGTATCATACATCTAAGTACTTTTATTCGAAACATTTCTATTCAAATGATGAGAATTCACGGAATCAGAACGCTTATGTGTTGCGTATGTGGATGTCGTATGACAATGTTCACCATTGGATGTTTTCTAAGAGCTCTAAGGTAAGTGTGTACATAGTTATAACACGTTTTGTGATGTTTCGAGTCGTACTAGCTCGGTCTCAATTGCGCTGAATCAGAGTTGTGCGTCGGGTTTACAAGCAAATCCGAGGGACTTTTGAACTACACGTCGTCGACAGATGAAATCTAGTCGGTAGATACTTCAGTCTGCTAAAAAGTTGTTCGATTCCAATGCCAGACCCGATCGCCATGCGCTAACTACATCCTGGATTGAGTAAAAGAATATCGAACATCGGCTTTAATTCACTTGTTCTCCTGATCTGAGTTCGTGTGATTGCAGACGGGATATTCCGTGCGCTGAAAAGAAAAATTAGTGAGCAAGCAGACCCCACTTCCCATAGATAGAAAAATTACATATGAAAATACGAATGGTACGCATATGGCGGCCTAAAAAATACCAGAGGCCTGGGAAAAGCGCGTAAAAAATAAGGGAGGTATCCCTAGCACTTATTGAAAAATTATTGTTCTAACCTAGCTGGTTCAAAGGTTATTCAATTTCGAGGTCAGCCGAATTTGCCTGTAA